>NW_015610170.1:0-670 GCF_001515605.1 Sinocyclocheilus anshuiensis | reverse complement strand
ACACATTCTGGGGACACCAGAGACTTATATTTCATATTGTAAAAAAGGGACATAATATGTCTCCTTTAAAACACTGAAAATGGCCAACATTTTAGTTTTTAAAGGGTATTTGGCTTTAGTCCTAAAACCATTTAAAAGTGATTCAAAGTCTTTTTAAGTGTTTTCCTAGTATAGTGAATGCAACAATCTCCTTCCAAACTCAGTCCATGCACTGATGCATATTATAGGCTATAATCAGCCGTCTGTAAGCAGTCATTTAAATTGATTAAATTGATCTTAAAAGGTGTACCAATGAAGCAACTTATGTGATGTCAGAGAAGGCCAGTCAGCCTTTACATACAAAGTTCATTGAGTTAAATAAACTGTATCAAGAATCTGTAATGAAGAGGAAGTAGAATAACTACAGTATACTTGATGTCATTTCTGTTGCTGTTTTCTCTATTTTTGTTCTTGAATCATCTCGTGCAGTTGAATTGTTTGGCGTAAGGGCAGTGTAGCACTCTTAATGGCTGCTTATTTACTATGCGTGCTAGCCATGTTCCCAGTAACAGTGTCATTACATGATAATGGCTTTCTGCTGTTGTCCCAAATGCTCTGTACTCATATTATGATCCCTGTATACGGGTTACATTTTTTCATTTTTTCCACTTGATTTCTATCAGCTCTTGTT
>NW_015610169.1:0-669 GCF_001515605.1 Sinocyclocheilus anshuiensis | reverse complement strand
TTTTTCACTAGTCTACGTTTCATATATAGGCCTATACTATAAACCTCACAAGGAATAACTGTTAAATTCTATAATGGCTGCTTTTCTAAAATAAGACAGCCTCAATAACATACAGTATGTGGCCCCGGAGGTCCCTATGTCTCATTAAAGGATCACACTGGCAAAAAGTTTATGAATCCCAGTTCCATGCTGAAAACAAGTGTTTTGCTGCTCTGGTTTCACTGTATTTTTTTATAAAGTACTCTCAATCGAAGCATGAGCAGAGTCAATTTGTAAATTGTCCTTCAAGCCACTGTAACATAAAATGATGCAATGAATTGTGTTAATTTACAGTAGAATAGTTTTTTATTATTATTATTATTATTATTATTTTTATTTTTTACAAATCCATTTTGCTCGGGTGTCAAATAAGCCCAGATTTGCTGATGTTCAAGTTACAAATTCCTTTCACTTTGTAACAGTAACTGTCATCGTTTTGTGTAGGACCTCACAAAGGCTCCTCAGTAAACCCACCCCTTTCTGAACAGATATAAAAAGGAACGAAAACGGAGTTATTTCATTCTGTTCCTGACACATGATGGATCTGCGCAGGGCCGTTTCTAGGCATAGGCAAGCTAGGCGGTTGCCTATGGCGCCACCAGCTGAAGGGGCGCCAATGAGCGCACGTAC
>NW_015610168.1:0-670 GCF_001515605.1 Sinocyclocheilus anshuiensis | reverse complement strand
TTTTTTTATGTAACAGCTTAACATGGGCGAACATGACAATGTGTGAGTCTTACATTGCAAATTTAACAAAAGTTTTATTGCTAACACTTATGGAGTTTTTTTATTTTTTATTTTATTTGAAGTGTGTTGCATCTTTTCAGGTTAAAAAAAAAAAAAAATGCATAAAAGGAGGCACTCAAGCCATATAGAGACCTGAATATCATGAGATTTGGTTGTATCTCCTTTGATTTGGTTAGCAGACAACTACCTAGCAGTCACCCATAACGTTCAGGCATCATTGTGATGAGTTTTGAGTAAAGTTTGCTCCAAAAATGTAAAAGTAATTAGGCAGCATTACTGAAATGTTATATTCCTTTATGGCCTTCAGAGTCCTAACAAGACCCTCTGTAGTCAAAACATAATAGAATAATGGAGATACTTATCAGAATTATACTTATGTTTCGTAGAGTTTATTTTTATTTTATTTATTTATTTATTTACTTACATGAAAAATAAAAATATATAGGCTATAATATACAATTCTTTTTTTAGAGTAGCAATATAAAAATTGTGTATATATGTATTACTGTTCAAAAATTTGAAGTTGGTTAGATTTAAAAAATATATTTGAAAGAAATCTCTCATGCAGGGTTGCATTTATTTGATCAAAAATACAGTAACAATACAGTAA
>NW_015610167.1:0-670 GCF_001515605.1 Sinocyclocheilus anshuiensis | reverse complement strand
CAGAAGGAGGTAGAGAAACAGACAGAGAAATTCTCTCTGATTTGTAAATGACTGTTACAGTCAGATGCCACTGACAGGCATTGCGTGAATCTCAAATGCAATGCTACAGGATAAAAAAAAAAATGTTTCCTGAAAATGTACTTTCCTTTAGGCCATTCAAAATGTAGACGAGTTTATTTCTTCATCGGAACAGATTTGGACAAATTTAGCATTACATTAATTGTTCAACAATAGATCCTCTGCAGTGAATGGGTGCCGCCAGAATGCAAGTCCAAAGAGTTGATAAAACCATCACAATATTCCAGAAGTTATTCACATGACTCCAGTCCATCAAGTAACATCTTTTGAAGTGAAAAAGCTGTGCATTTATAAGAAGCAATCCATCATGAAGGCGTTTTAACTTTAAATCGTTATGGTCAAAATACCAGTCCATAATCCATAATAACACTTCTTCCAGTGGAAAAACTCCAACTCTTGTTGTCCTCTCACATCAAAATCCACTGAAATATTTGTTTAGAACTGTTTGCACTTGTAAATGGTGCTTGATCTGTGCATATTTCTCCCCTAATTCAGACAAGATGGCTTTTTCACTATAAATAGAGGATTCATTTTAGTGAAAGCAACGGTTTGAAGTTAAAAATGTCTTGATGGATTTGTTTATTACAAACAA
>NW_015610166.1:0-670 GCF_001515605.1 Sinocyclocheilus anshuiensis | reverse complement strand
TCAATATTTCATGTCTATTTACTTTTTTATTTGGTAAGCAGCCGTCTTTATATTACACTGCAAAATAAACCCATTATTTTGTGGTAATGAACATGATCCTGTACTCATATACAGTCAGTCACTGCAGCTAATATTCCTTTTACTGCTGATTTCAAAGAGTTTAATTTAATTTTTGCAAATAAAGCTGGGGTTTATCTGTCTATTAATGGCTGGAACACAAATTCTTTCATCTGAATTCTTTCTGTGGTTCAAATTGAAGTTTTTCTGTACTGTTTTGCACTTTTTTTGTGGTATTGCGGCAGTGTTAATATTGTTGACTCCATATGATTTATCGCATACATTTTGCATCATTGAATTTTGCATCTTGTCTTGGTCACCTTGAAAAGCGTCTGCTATATGAATACATATAAATGTATTAAAACACTTTCTGTACTCCTACTAGTCAAGGAAAGGTTTTTCATTTCTCACACATTGCAGAGCGATGAAGAAAGTGGTTCCCCCGGTAAAGGTGCAGACATTAAACATACACTCAGCATTGAAAATACAATATTTATGAGGTACTACATGACAAACTATAACAATGCAACAATACCTTTCAAAAGTTTGGAGTTGGTAAGATTTTTTTAATGTTTTTGAAAGTCTTTTATGCTCACCAAGGCTGCATTTATTT
>NW_015610165.1:0-669 GCF_001515605.1 Sinocyclocheilus anshuiensis | reverse complement strand
TCTCTCTCTCTCTCTCTCTCCATCTCTCTCTCCATCTCTCTCTCTCTCTCTCCTGCGCTCAGAACCAGACCGAGGGGCTTTCCAGAACTCCTCAGATTCTGTGCGCTGGACAGAAGAACAGAGACCTGTCAAATGCTGTGCTGTTGTGGCTGGTTGCCGGGGTTCTGCTGTGCGGTTGCTAGGGTGTTCTGAGTGTTTTCGCAGTCAGATGTCCTAGTGAAGTCAGAGCACAGCTCTCGTCAGACGGAGTGTCTGAAAGCGTTACGGGTTGTTTAGAACAAACACTGCAATGATTCCTGATTTCTGTAATTCATGTTTTTAAAATCTCACGCATCTTGAATTCTGCCTTAATGCCAAAATCACGAGATTCCAGTGCATTAAGTGTTGAGAAGTGGCGTTATTTCCCAACATGCACTGCCCGAGGCCAGTAACGCTTTTGGAATTCATGTTTTTGATTATGAGAGCGATCGGCAGACATTTGCATTTGAAACACAAGATTCAGCTTCAAGCTGGGAACGCTGTTTGTGTTCATGAATTCAGACACGACTGAACACGTCTGTAGATGAGAACACGCTACTTTGTTTGCAAACAACAACCGGTCACGCACACATCAGACTCCTTTTAGACCAATGGATGCTCTGCAGTGAATGGGTGCCGTCAGAATGAGAG
>NW_015610164.1:0-670 GCF_001515605.1 Sinocyclocheilus anshuiensis | reverse complement strand
TTTTTTTTTTTGATCAATCTGTTTTACATATAAAATTCCTTGCTAGGTGTACTGCGTTGGGCTAACCGACAGCACTTGCATATTATTGCTCTTTTGGATAAAAGCATCTGCTAAATGATTAAATGTAAATGTCAAATTCAGGGTTATTATAGTTAAACTAAAACTAAAACTTTAAAAATGTTCATTACTTGAAATAAAAGAAACACTAACTAGAATAAAGGCAACAATTCTTATTTTCTTATTTCGCTGTATAAATCAACTTAAACTGAAATAAAAAAAATAATAAAACCTATATACATCTAAAATAATAATAATAATAATAATAATGACAAAAGCTAAATACATTTTAACTAAATTTATGGTGGAAAATGGAAAATTAAAAACTAATGCAAAATATTATATATCATATATCATATATAATATATATATATATGAACTATATATATATAGTTTCACAATAATACTGAAATAACACTGATTTATTCAATTTTTTTAAAAATTATATTTTGCCTGAAAAAACAAAGGATTTCTTCTATTTTCCCATTTTTTCTTAAAAAAAAAAAATCCAATTCAAATTAATAAAATTCAATTATATAAATATATATTTACACCTGCCTTAGTTTCAATAACTTGGTTGCAAAAATTGCAAACCTTATACGAAATAATTGTA
>NW_015610163.1:0-669 GCF_001515605.1 Sinocyclocheilus anshuiensis | reverse complement strand
GCCTCTCCCTAACAATCTGCCTCAAGCAAACACCACTAAATGATGCAGTTTACCGCATTCCTAAGGTTAACCGTTAAGTCAACCGCAAGTGAGCCTGGGGTCCATTCAGCCACCCACAGCATGTTTAAGCAGCATCAAAATGTATTCAAAAGAGTTCAGAAAATCGAAACATGTCATGGGACGTTTGTTTTGACGGTGTCTGGGATCTAAATGGACAAGCCCCAAGGTTTCTGCTTGACCATGCTAGGCCTGTCAGCTCTTCAGGCTTAAAGTTCACATTGAGGATGCAGACAATATTTTGGCTGTTCAGACTGGAACAGCTTGCACTCTTCATCCTCGGGCACCATCCAAGAGCTTTGGCGTCTTCTTCAACCCATCAACATCTCCAGCAGTGGGCCTGAGGGGGCGTTCTGGTTCATGAGTCTCTATACTGTTGGATTCCACTAGCCATTTTTAGTCTGTTGGTAATTGCTGCTCATTTGCAGAAAGTTGAGCTTAGCTTCATCGCACCATTATTGCTCATGCTGCCGGAAGCCACCAACTCTTATTGAAAACTAATGAGTTCCAGTTGTTTTATCGCAGAAAATCGCCCTGTGTGTGAATGCTGTTGGCGTTTGACAGACTGCTGAGAGCTTAGCTGTTTGGAGTCAGCATTTAATTCTTGTAGCG
>NW_015610162.1:0-669 GCF_001515605.1 Sinocyclocheilus anshuiensis | reverse complement strand
GATCACATCCACCTTCAGTGGGCCTCCAGAGGACCCGTTCTCCTCAGCGCCGATGCCCAAACCCGCCTCCTCACCGCAGTCACCCTCTGCTCCAGGTCAGCTACACCCTCACACTCTCAGTAGTTTACAAAGGAGTAGATGGTTGGTTTATGGCTTACACCATTACCCATTTTTACTAGTCAGCTGGTCAGTGTTTACATTATGTAAAAGAGTCAACACACACGGTGCAGCATCTGTATCAGAATGAATGATCAGTTTGATCAGAAATCAGTTTGATTTATTTCAAAAGTTTTGATGTTTTTGAAAGAAGTTCTTAATTTTGTGGAAACCATGATACATACAGTATACAAATAAACTCATCAACAACTAACTAGTAAATTTGTCAGCCATCTCCATTACTAATACAAAGCTTATGTCGTATATTCTGACAACAGAGGAATTTTCCTTCTGCTGTCACCATACTTTGAACAAGCACAACTAAAATCATGTGATTCAAGACTAGTCTCTAGAGACCCAGAACCTTGATTAGTGTCAGAACTAATTGAATCGTCTTCACAATCCCTAGTGTGTGTGTGTGTGTGTGCGTGCGCATTTCTATGTGTTAGCACTCTGTCTGCTTGTGTCCGGCTCTGTCTCTAATCTTCACGTCCTGTCTGCTGCTGTAGTTAA
>NW_015610161.1:0-669 GCF_001515605.1 Sinocyclocheilus anshuiensis | reverse complement strand
GGTAGTTTAAAGCAAAAAATGATAGAGTCCAGATCTGTCTTAGTCCAAATTCACATTGCAGAGATTAGATACAGCCAGCCACAGTAAAGACATCAGAGGAGTTTACATAATAGAAAACAAATATAAATTCAAACATCAATTTGGTGGTCCTCTCACCAATGACTCAGATGGTTTGTGTGAGGTCGGCCTGTTGTCACAATCAAAGAAAATATGCCCAATGGATGGATTTGATATTGTTTGAAGTGTATTTGGTGGACTCAAATGCAAAAGATGCATGAGCCAAACCAGGTATTTTCTGGATCGGTTATAACAGAATTATGTTTGTATACAGGAAGTTAGTGACTGACTAGAATGCACCACACTGTCCATGGGAAGTGTGAGACAGAGAGAAGTGCTCACCACGGCCACCCAGCCCAGAGCGGGGATGCTTTCGCTCACGGCAGATAGGTGGTTGAACAGGCTGCTGCCACGGTTCTTCTCCCGGAAATACTGGACCTCCTGGATCTGGTCGGAGAGGGGTCTGAGGAGGTCAGCCATCTCTGTCTGATTGGGAATAACAGTGGGAAAGCCATCAATTAAAAGTTAAGATTCCTTTGTGGAACATCAAACAGCAAATCTCATCAAACAGTCAGAGTTATGCATAAAACAGACCAAATTCATTAAAAAAAA
>NW_015610160.1:0-669 GCF_001515605.1 Sinocyclocheilus anshuiensis | reverse complement strand
TCCTCAAACGGTTTGAGTTAACCTAACTTGTCGGGTTTTACAGTGCAGAAATGTTCAACATTTTGCAGATAAGTCTTGAAGACATTTAACCATGTCAAAACAATACTATTACGACTGCTACTACTATTAATAATACCTAAATAAAAATAAAACAAAAGTAAAGGCAACTTTAATTTATTAAAATAATCAACTGGATACAATATATAGAATGACCAGCAATGAGATCAGAAGATGCTGTAAAGAGCTCAAACATGCTTCCACAACATGCTGAATGAAACTGCACGATTGTGACGGCATGCATTTATGTAACATCCCTGTAAACAGCCCTCTCAACAGTGCTCAAATGCAGTCGCTAGTGTGATATGGATGCAAACATTTACTCTAGCCCTTCAAGAAATACTGGGCAGAATGATATTAAGAAGTTATAAATATACAGTACAGCGTTCCCTTCAATATACACCTCTATTCAACATACCATTCGCAATGTCATTCTTTGAGAAAGTGGCTGTACATAGGAAACAGAAAAATGCTGTCTTTGATTTCACCTGGTGAATTTTGCTCCTAGTTTTGATTGTACAGAAAAAGAAAACATGGTTACGGAGGCCTCATCCTTCATGTAAAGTTTTCACTAAACATGCATCATCTGAATTCTGCTAAACATTCTAATGT
>NW_015610159.1:0-669 GCF_001515605.1 Sinocyclocheilus anshuiensis | reverse complement strand
TTTTTTTATGCAATATTCCAAAATGCACATAAAAATAGGTGGATGCAAACATATCTAGTATTCATGAGAACCGCTGCTCTTCTCTGTTAAGGCTCTGGCTGAAGCTCAGGACCCGTTTGGGGACGTGTTGGATGTTGATGATGATGATGATGATGAAGCAGACGGCCGGGGTAATCAGGACACGTACTGGTCCGAGTCGGACCGGCTGCTGATCGCTCGGTGTCAGGGTCTGATGAAGGCGTCCGGAGCGAGTCTGCGCAAACTCTCCTCCGCCGTCAGAAACAACGGCAAACTGGAGACGGACGAGAACATCGCGCAGCTAGACGACCTCGCAGACGCAGCTAAAGAAATCAGTCCCAGGTGAGTCGATTACAGGAGTTAGAGAGCAAAACAAAGTCTTGTAGGTCATTCTGTAAAATATTGAATGACTGAAAACAGGTTGTGACATTTAAGGAATGGATCTACTAGTTGAGATGTTATTGAAATGTTAACTCGTGCCACTCATGGTGAAATGTTTTTAATGTCTTTAATCATTTAAATGATACACACTATCATTCAAAAGGCTGGGGACAGTAGGAGTTATTTTAATTTTTATTCATCAAGGACACATTAAATTGATCAAAAATAGCAGTGAAGACATTTATAATGTTACAGTAGATTTCTTTTTCG
>NW_015610158.1:0-669 GCF_001515605.1 Sinocyclocheilus anshuiensis | reverse complement strand
TTGTTGCCCAGGATACTGTCCACCTCGTGCACGATGGAGGAGGATAACTTTGGAAGAACCTGCGAAAAGAGTTGCAAACCGAGTTTGGATTCCATGTGTAAATATATAAAGAGTGAGGTCAAAACATCAAGAAAGTGCATTCTTATCCTGGCCACTAGGGGGAGTAAATGTTCTCTATATACTTTTAAAAACAAAGTCATTTTTACCAAAGCCAGTTCAATGCAGCTACTGCAGCGAAGTGAATTTTCATTTTGTATTTGTAACACTAAAATACTTTTATTTAGACTAGCCTGCATTAAAATGCGGCAAAAATGGTCAATATTTTGACTTCTAGTGATTTCTATTCAGGGTTCCCAGACATTCTGACCAATGAATTTGCAAGATTTTTTTTTTTTTGGATCTTAAAAAGTGAATCTTGCAAAGTGGTTATGCTCCATGACCTGTGTTGTAAATGTGCAAAACAGTTTAATACAAATTTAAATATTTGCACACCTTTCTTATAGTTCATGAATTTATTATAATTTTTTAAAATTCTGAAATAAAAAATAACTTGAGCTCATTAAATATTATATTCACTAACTAATGATTTTGAATGTCCTGAAAACAGTTATATTTAGAATGTTGGAAACCTGATTACTTTAGCTCACAAAAAAAAAAAAAAAAAAAAAA
>NW_015610157.1:0-669 GCF_001515605.1 Sinocyclocheilus anshuiensis | reverse complement strand
ATTTGACAGATATTCACGACTCCAAACTTATAAACACAGATGTCGTAAACAGCACATTTTACCACAACAAAACAGGCTGTCAAATGACATTTGAGGATGATTATAGTGCATACTGGGTCTACTTCGTCAATTTCTTGGGAACACTGGCTGTTCTGCCCGGTAACATTGTATCTGCACTTCTCGTGGACAAAATTGGCCGCTTGTCAATGTTAGGTGAGACAAATATTTCATTTTGTTGCAGGTTGTACCACTTTGCAGATATATTTGAGATTCATACTTTTTGTTATGTGTGAAAGAATAGTTTTGCTGTAAATATTCTGTGTTTTGTCAGGGTTTTCCATGATTCTGTCTGGTATCAGCTGCTTCTTCCTGTGGTTTGGCACCAGTGAGTCGATGATGATTGGGATGCTGTGCTTGTACAATGGGCTGAGTATTTCCGCCTGGAACTCCCTGGATGTTGTGACAGTAGAGCTGTACCCTACGGACAGAAGGTGGGTGTGTACTCATACATAATAAAATATGCTAACAGACATGCAACAAAGCTGTTTAATGATTCCAAAGCCCAAAGCCCATTAAATATGAATGTAACACCAACTTTTTAAAATTTTCTCTTCCATCCTCTCACCCTCCACTTCTCTATTTCAGAGGAACTGGATTTGGCTTCTGTAA
>NW_015610156.1:0-669 GCF_001515605.1 Sinocyclocheilus anshuiensis | reverse complement strand
AAATCAGCACTCCATCAGAATTGGTGGAAGCACTTAAAGGGACGGCAGCGGTTTTTTCTATAGGAGCGCACAACAATTACATTCTCTGACAAGCATTTACAAGATTACAAGACAAAGCCGCTTCTCTCTCCTACCACACATGCTGGACCATACAATTATAGAAAATACAACAGCAAAAAAAATAAATAAAAAAATAATAATAATAAGTATATATAAATATATTTTTTGCTATTATATTTTATATGTATATAGAAAACTGTATAAATACATATGAGCGTATTATCTTTTTCTATAATATAGAAATCAAATACGCTCATATATTTATACAATTTTCTATATACTTATATCCTTACACACTATTATACATATATACAGACACACACTTGCATTTTTCTGTAATAATATATTTGTGTCTCCAAAATGCATTTGCAAATTACCAAATTACACATTTGATCCTTTTAAGCTCATGATTATTTTAATAATGTCTTATATTTTTGATGGCATCATTTTATAGAGATTTATTTTAAAACGAGCCTCGACTCCACAGATATAATTCTTCATTAATGCAGGACCATGACACAAATATCTTTATGGCTTCCTCTGTTTAATATGAACATAAAACTACAGCAAACCGCACACATGTGGTAGAGACATACACACATTTTCCAC
>NW_015610155.1:0-669 GCF_001515605.1 Sinocyclocheilus anshuiensis | reverse complement strand
GTACACTGTGATCACGTTGGGATGAGCGGTCAGTCTTTTAGGCACCATTCCAAAGTGGCTGTAAAAATAGCAAAGCCATTGGCAATGATTCAGTCTATTTTAAGGCCATGCTGTACTGCTAAAGTCTACATATGAACTCACCCATCCAAAGCGAACTCTCCTTGCTCTTCCGTTAAGGCCTGTGGACATGCAGGAACCAGCTCCATAGACATAGAGCGAAGGATGGCGTCACTTGATGAACCAGCCTATTGAACATTATCAAATGTTCATTAGAAAAAGCTGTTGAGGGGTTCTGGAATACTGTATCGTATATGCATTATACACAAAATCCAAAAGAATACATTTTATTCCACAATAGAATGCTAAAATACTCTAAATTCTCACCCCAATGTTCCACATCATTTTCATAGCTAAAGGAAAGCTGGGTGTAGCTGAGAATCGAAGTGGTCCTGCTTTCTTATTGTCATCATCTGTTTCTTTCTGGTTGAGTTCCAGCTGTGAACACTTCCCGCTCTCCGCAGGGGCCGAAAATGGAGCCGCTGCCTCATAAACCGCTGCATTGCAACCTTTCCCGATCTGTTTCCCGATCACATAGTCCTCCAACTTGTACCCCAATGTAAAAGACTTCAGAGGGGTCTGGAACTTCTTCTTTCTGAATACGGCCTACAT
>NW_015610154.1:0-669 GCF_001515605.1 Sinocyclocheilus anshuiensis | reverse complement strand
TCATTAGACCGCCAGGACCCCCCAAAACACACAAACTGAGCTTTCACACACACACATTCGACTGCTAGAGTGCATTAAATGCTTTCTCTGTCATAGTGCATTCATGTAATGTGATATTACATATGTGTCATACTATGCTATACATATTAATATTTTAGTATTATTTATGTACTTTTATAGTATATATTCATATTTTGACTTTGCTTTTTTTTTCAGTTTATATTTTAATTTAAGTTTTGAAAAATGTATTTTGTGCTTCGACATTTTTGTTAGGTTTTGTTTTTATTAAATATTTATTTATTTTTTTAATTTCAGGTCTAGTTTTAAAAATTACTTCAACGTAAATGTATTTTATTTCATTTAGTTGCCAAGGAAACTTAAAACTTCATATTTATGCACAATCAAATCACTGCAAAATGTGTTTTTCTCAGTAGAAAAAAAGAAAATCAGTATAAATATGAAAATCAATATACAAGATGCAAAAATTACATAATATAAAACATGTTTAATGAGAAATTGCTAAATGATTTTATTAGTTAATTAATTCAGTCAGAATTAATTCAAAGTTTATTTTACAAGAGCCGACAGAAATCATGCTCAGCAGAAGATCTGTTTAGCGTAATTATAATTACCGTATTGGCCCGAATATAAGACGACCCTGATTATAAG
>NW_015610153.1:0-669 GCF_001515605.1 Sinocyclocheilus anshuiensis | reverse complement strand
TATGTATGTATGTATGCATGTATGTATAGTTGCACAGTCAATAAATGCTACTGAATGTTTGTTGCAAGTCTACAGTTCTGAACTTGCTGGAAATGTCTTCAATACTCAGAAACAAAAGGCCCTCATGATATGTTTTGTACTCTTTTCAGACCGATATCTTAAATCCAGAATCCTATGTCTGTATGGAGTTTGTAAAAGACATAGGTGGGACTGCAGATATGAACTGGATAGGCGGAAAGAATGTTAAAGACTTGGCTGAAGGAATGTAAGCTGTGATTCTGCAGCATTCTTCATTGTCAGCATCTCCAGTTACTGCCATAGATTGAGCATTTGACATGAAGGATTTAATTGGACATGATTTGCAAGCATGGTCTTGTAAATGCAGGGTGTTTCTGGCAAATGTCTTGTTTTCTGCAATCTCCCATAAATCTGATGTGGTGATAGATGAAATGAAGCCTGCGAGGTGAAAGCTGAGAGCTCTGATGGTGGTCCTGAAGAATGGCCAGAAGGTTGCAAGCAAAGGTGTTGAAAAGAAAAGATGTTAAAACTTCCAGCCTCTCTTGGATACCACTCACATTATAGCATAACTATAATGTTATGATTGATGTCATAACATTATAGTGCAAAATATTAAACCAAGTGGCATTTATTTTTAGGACCTCAAGTGTA
>NW_015610152.1:0-669 GCF_001515605.1 Sinocyclocheilus anshuiensis | reverse complement strand
TGTGTGTGTGTGTGTGTGTGTGTATATACAACAACTAAAATCACATGTACACAAAAAAAATCACATATACTGGGCGGCCTTTTAAACATGTTAAGATTACATTTTATACAGGAAGGAAGGCTGTAAACGAAAGGTTTTTCGGAAGACCCATATATGGATATAGTTGGGCGTGTTTTATACAAATTACTAACCTTGGGTATACAGTCGCTTATCTAAAATACTCCAAATCTAGTAACATTAGAACATGGCATTAGAACGAGGTTAATAACAAATTCACTTGCGTACGCACATGTGAATAAATACGAATAATCCACGCAATTATTAGTAAATATGAGATTTATTGGTTTTTATACTGTACAGAAAGTCGACCTCTTAGATGGAATAGACCACAATCATAAAAAAAAGCAAAAGTGATTCTTCTTCGTATTCTTCTGAAAAGTGTTCAACTGACATTCTATTATTGTGTTGTCGTTGACTGAGGAAAAAGTAGCACACATTTCAGAATCAGGTGAATTTTGTCTTCTTGCGCTTCTATCACTGGTGTTTTTCTGGCACGCTTGTACATCACCAAACAAGCCACGCATCACTGACTCTTGTTTACACTGCGACAATACGACTCACGTCGTTTTTTACCATAATGACGTTTTTGTACTGGGTTGCTTCTTGTAA
>NW_015610151.1:0-669 GCF_001515605.1 Sinocyclocheilus anshuiensis | reverse complement strand
GTTAGGAGAACTGTGTGAAGAGTTTTGAAAAAGTGACTTTAGTATAGAGAAATGTGTCCTAGCGATTGAAAAAAACTGTAAGTCACAAATCTCTTCACACAGTTCTCCTTGCCAAACTTTCATCTTGGTACAGCACTAAAACTACCAAAACACTTCAGACATGTCTCAAATCAAACAGGTAGCATTATACAATGTTTGTCTTTGTAAAATGTCTTTACAAAACAAGAATGAAACTCTCTACTGCTTATAATTCACTGCAGTATATGTTATATGGTCCATGTTTATATTAGACTACAAAACTATTTCTTAGTTTTCCCCTTTTGCATAGATGGAAATGAAATCGAAAGACTAACACCTGCGTAGGTATATCAGATTGCTTTGATTCTATTTCATTTATTTATTTATTTTTTAAAATTCAGAATACATTTCAGTATGGTATTACTGTAGAAATGTAGCAAATTGCTGCCTTATTCAGTTTTGTATTATGTTAGGTTTTGAACATAAATTTAACTGTTTTGTAAAGAGTATGTAAACGTGTGTTGTTTGTGTTTAAGTAAGAAAAGAATTAATGTAAATTGAAAGCTGTAGTCACTGAATGCATTTTGTGTTTAGCCCACATAGACTGCTGTTGTGCTCACTTTGTGAAGAGTTTTGAAAAAGTGACTGTAG
>NW_015610150.1:0-669 GCF_001515605.1 Sinocyclocheilus anshuiensis | reverse complement strand
TTATGATCAGTTTAATGCATTCTTGTTGAATAAAAGTATTAATTTCTTTAAAAAAAAATCATATTGATCCCAAATGTTTTGTACTGTAATGTTTGACAAAGTCATCCTGTCATGTCTAGAAAGGCATTTTTTGTTGACCACTAAGTTTTTAAATTTCATAATGAACTGTTTCAACAACCCTAAGCACACTAACCATTTTCTGTAGGCCTGCTGTATTAGAATAACCACAAGAAAATATCATCAGCTAGTGTGAACCAAAGAAAACACCCTTTGCTGTCTCTACAAGTGGTACATTTTCCATTGCCTCTCTTAGCATTACATCTAAAGCCATCTTTAATGTTGCAAGTTCACATTTGACCACATCAATTCTACTTTGGCACATGCAACGTGCATTGAAATCTAGAGCAGTACAATGCTGAGGTTTTTGAAGTGTCATGTTGCATCATAATTTTACTGTAAATAAAAGAAAAAAACTTTAACTCCAGCACACCTAATACTGCACACAGAATCATCACAATGCAGAATATGTTGTCTCTTTTATATTTCTACAGTAGCGATTGGTTTTTATTATTATTTTTTTTTCTCCATGCTTGTTTCAGTAAAGGAAGTAAACTGAGGCTAGTGTGTTATCATTAGCACATCTTGTGTGTGCGTGTCTGTGTGTTTGTG
>NW_015610148.1:0-668 GCF_001515605.1 Sinocyclocheilus anshuiensis | reverse complement strand
AATAAAGAAAAAATAATACAAAATTCCATCGAAACTGAATGAAGAATGTGAAAAATCACCACTTTCATTCATAATTTAATTTTTGTTTCATTACTTATTCTTGTATTTATTTTAAAGCAAGCATTTAACATCTTTGAAGTGTTTGATGTGACATGATACATTAAAGGGACAGTTTACTCCAAAATGAAAATTCTGCCATCATTTTCTCACCCTCATGACATTCCAAACCTGTATGGCATTCTTTCTTCTGCAAAACACAAAAGAAGATATTTTTTGTCCATACAATAAATATTGTTTTGGACCTGACTTACTTTAATTGAATGGACAGTTGAAACAGTCTTCAAAATATCTTTTGTGATGCAAGAAAGTCATACATGTTTACAACGACACGAGGTTGAGTAAATGATGACAGTATTTTTATTTTTGGGTCTTTTTTTATCCTTTTAACGCTTCCAACCAGAGATGAATATGCCACTTCATGCATTTTCAAGAAAATACACAGACACTGTTGGACAAACTGTGTGTCTTGATGAAGACGTAAAACTGTATGAAGATGACACATATTCCTCATAGATAAACAGATACAAAACAATATGAGCTGGGGGAGATGTACTGAACAAAGACCTGCTTTAAAGGGATAGTTCACCCAAAAATGAAAATTAGCCCAT
>NW_015610147.1:0-669 GCF_001515605.1 Sinocyclocheilus anshuiensis | reverse complement strand
AAATCCTATATTTTGTAAGTGTTGATCAATTTTGAACATTGTTTATATGTGTTGATCAAAGTATTAATTTGAAAATATATATATATATTTTTGTGTGAAACAGTGCTCAGATACCTCTTTTATATCATTATGTACAGAGACCAGATTTCAAATATGGAAATGATGAACAAATCCAATAAAAACAGGAAGAAGGTAACCATAGGAATTTTTGGAAGATCTGGAGAAGGTAAGAGCTCCCTTCTAAATGCAGTCCTTGGAGAAAGATATCTACTTCCGTCTGGTTCTTCTGGTGCATGTACAGCCATTACTACACAAGTGGAAGGGAATCTGAGCGACTCAGACTACACAGCAGAGATTGAATTCATTTCGAAAGAGGTTTCACTTTCAATATTCATCTTATTGTGATTGTTTTAGTAAGACTATAAACATAACTGGTGAGGTGAAGGTAATACTTCTCCATTGTGGAATGTACTGTATGTCTGTATGTATCATGTATCTCTGCAGGAGTGGGACAGTCAACTCAAAGATCTTTTATCAGATTTGTCTGATAAAACTGAGGACAAGAATGATGACACGACTAAAATTGCAATAGAAAAGATTACTGCACTGTATGGTGCTAATGCATTTAAGAAAACACTGGAGGAGCTCAAAAAAGATGCCAAATCTGCT
>NW_015610146.1:0-669 GCF_001515605.1 Sinocyclocheilus anshuiensis | reverse complement strand
TTTTTCTATTCTATTCTATGTCAGACTCTTCTACTTGTCTATTCTGTTCTATTCAACATTATTCTGTTTTCTATTCTATATTCCATTTTTATAGTCTATTTTCTATTCTATTCTAGTCTATTATACCCTGTTCTATTCTGCCCTGTTTTATATTGTTATATTCTAAATAATTCTATTCTATTCTATTCTGCCCCAGTCTGTTTTTCTAGGTTCTGGTCTATTCTTTTCCATTCTGCTTTGTTTTATTTAGTTATATTCTATTCTAATGAGTCAGTGTCTTCCACTGTTCTATTCTGTTCAGTCTATTATGCTCGGTTCTATTCTGCCCTGATTTGTTGTTCTATTCTATTCTGTGTCCATGTCTTCTATTGTTCTATTCTGTTCAATACTGCATTTTTCTGTTCTGTACTTTTCTGCTCCGGTCGATTCTATTCTATTCTATTCTGCTCTAATCTACTCTGATCTATTATCATGGCATGCAGGAATCATTAACTACGACTACTTATCTTACCTTTCCTCTTGGTGATAATAGTTACGAGCGGTATATGCGGTCTGTCAGAGAAGACCTCCGGATGGTTTAACATCGCGTCCCGGACAGTGTCATATCCCGTCAGCACGACCATGAGCTGAGGCCCAACAAAAATGCTGAATATGTTCCCATAGAGTTTG
>NW_015610145.1:0-669 GCF_001515605.1 Sinocyclocheilus anshuiensis | reverse complement strand
TCGGGGAAAATATCGGTAAATCGATATATCGGTCGATCTCTAGTTATTAATTCAGATATAATTCTTTTAGAAGTCACCACTCCTAATATGTCAACAAAATATATACTTATTCAAAAAAAAAAAACAGTACATGTATTTTTGTATTTGATTCTTCTAGACCATTTTCAGGACATCCATTTTATGCCCACCAAAATATCCATATGGATTTTTAATCCAGAAATGTAACATGCTAATCATGTTACTAAATCAGGGTTTGTTGAAGTCATTGTATTTAGGAATTACATACATACAATGCATAATACAATGTTGGCAAAAACTAATATAAACACACTTCACTCCTTTATTTAAATTGGTAAAATTGTTAACAATTGAAACAATAGACTATTGCATTCAGGTGTTTCTCAATTAAGTAAACATTGCTTTTCCAAATAGTCCTTAAAAAAGTAACAAAGAAATAAATTACGAGAATAGAGTAGTTTTGATGTTTGTATTAATTACATACAGTTCTGCTCATAAGTTTACATACCCCTTGCAGAACATATATTTCTTATTTAGTACTGTCCTGAATAAGCTATTTCGCAGGTGTTTACATATATTTACAAGAGCAAAATAATAACTGACTTTATGAAAATGTATAAAAACAGGTATGTTAGGCCGCATTTAGCTCAG
>NW_015610144.1:0-669 GCF_001515605.1 Sinocyclocheilus anshuiensis | reverse complement strand
GCCTTCCTTGGTTCCAGAGATCTTGATGAGGTTACTGGGGTCTTCAGGTCTAGGGATCTGGATCTTGGTGGCAGTCTTCAGCTCGAGCTCCTGCAGCTTCTCCCCACTCTTGCCGATGACAAAGCGATGATGTTCTTTGGGGATGGCCACAGTAGCTGAAGCCTGTAGTCAAGTAATAACAGAAGATACTAGTGATTCATAAATAATATAATTCTGGCTGATACAGACAAGCCGATAAGCATTTTCAAGGTATTTTTATGACCACTAGCAATAAATCATTAATATTAAAAATCTATACCATTTTATCTACATTTAAAAAAATAAAAACTAAAGTGTTTTAAATAGTAATTGATGTCCATTTTGAGATTAGCTAAAGAATATTTTTAGCAATTTCATTAAATTAGTTTTAACAATTGACTTTAAATGAGTGTTAAAAAATAATACCAACATCTTGTGCCTTCCTGCAAGTTACCCAATACATACCATGTTGAAAGCATACAACTACTGATAGAAATTATGAATAAAAATTCATATTACCTGAGTCTGCAGTCGGGACACAATCTCTTTGCGGGCTTTCATGACTGCGTCATGCTTCCCAGAGACCATTATGGAGAGGCCTTGGTCTTTAGCCATGGAGAGTTCCAGGTGGGCTCCAGTCTTGTGCATAAT
>NW_015610143.1:0-669 GCF_001515605.1 Sinocyclocheilus anshuiensis | reverse complement strand
TAGCATCTGTCGGTCTTGTGCGCAACACTACTTTCATTCGTAGTTACGGGTCAAGTTCGTCTCACTTGTTAGATGACTCTACTGGAGGGTTGGGACCGTTCGCTATCCAGTCACGATAACCCAAAGTTAACGAATCGCAAGCAAATAGCCTGAAAGTGTCGGCACCGTTGCGCAGTAACACGTTTATTAAAACACGTGGCACATCTGTTCCTGTGAGCAAAGTTGGTTCATGTTCAGTCGAAGCCCTTGACACACAATTAGCTAGAACTGGTGGATCAGAGAAAAGACATAGTTACAATGGAGGAGAATGATTTAAAACCTTCCAAAAAGTCCAATGTAGAAGGTGCATTTCTCAAAAAGCGGTCTAACATCTCTAAATCTCGATCTGATGAAGGAACTTCCTTTAGTCGTTTTGCATGTTCAAATACAGCGTCTATGATGCAATCGAAATTTTTCCCTCAGGCAACATCAAGTGTAGCATCTTCTAGTGATCAAACCACTCCACACAGTTCATCAGATAAGCACCAGAAATGGCCCTGTAGGACAAAAGCATCCTCTAGGTTAGCAAGCCACTCAAACTCATGTCATGACTTCGGTGAGGAAATGGTCTTGAATCCTAGTCGTGAGATTAAGGGGAAACAAGATCAACTCAGAAAACAGCAAAGAGGT
>NW_015610142.1:0-669 GCF_001515605.1 Sinocyclocheilus anshuiensis | reverse complement strand
GTGTCTCACTGTTTAGATGAGGCTTGCTAACCTGTCCCATTTAATATATGGGCCTCGCTGGCAAACAAACAGACAAATATTGACCGTCTGGGAATAGGCCTCACTCAGCAATACGTACACCCAAAGCAATTTCCTCAAGGCTCTGGGAAACTGTCAACATGGTGGCAAAAGAAAACATATTTTCTTGCCGTGGGGCAAACTGCGAACAATTTGCTCTGATATGCATAAGTCAGACCTGGGCTAATTTGAGCAAATAATTGGTCCGGCTGTGCGAAGTGTGGAATATTACAGGTACCGCAAAGTCTCGCTGCTTGTGTGTTTGGCTTGGGTCATTTGATACGGATAAGCAGGTGTAATGTTTAAGTTGACCTCCAGTTAAGCTTGAGTTGCATACGAAGCTTTAAAACCAAACAAATCTCATTGTTTGAGATAACTGCATGAACACCCCCCGGCGCACTCATGAGCGTAACGCAAATACGTTTTGATGTAGCAACACGGTCCCCATTCAGATCTGCTGACATGTGAAAAAGCAACATTAGCTAATGCACTTCTTAAAGACCATAATCGCTCTTTCCTCTACAGTTAATGAATGCTAATTAGAACTAGCTTCATGTTTGCTGGCTGCCTCTCTAATGTGCCGTATTGTTCCTCTTCTCCTGCTTCAGCTCG
>NW_015610141.1:0-669 GCF_001515605.1 Sinocyclocheilus anshuiensis | reverse complement strand
TATATAATTTTAAAAAACTATTGGTGTAGAAACACTTCACTCAGAAATTGCTAAATTTCACAAACAGTTACAAAGAAATGCAAGTAACACATAGTATTTTCTTGTAAAATATACTCTAATAATCATATTTACAGCTTCGAAATATATTTTTTTACATTGTATTATAACAAAATATTAGTGGTTATGGTGTCCATTTGTGAGATCTAACTGTAAAATTAAAGTTAGAAATATTGTATGTTTAGACATATTGCACACACCAGAATTATTGCAGGGACTACATCAATCTGGAATAAATGTATTTTTGATACAGCTAAAAAAACTGTAGTAGTCTCTAAATAAGATTCCTTCATCACAGCACAAGTAAGAAGCTCAATGAACTGGAGCACTCATTATTTTTCAGTCTGTGTCTCTGGATTTTAAAATGACGATGAGTTAACAATGTATGTATGCATGCAGATGGGCTGAGCATCTGTGTCCGATCTGAGGCACGTGTTTGTAGTGCTGGTTATAACTCTCCTCCAATAGCTGGCTGCAGGTTTTGGGTGAACAGAGAGTCGAACACGTGGTGCCAAATAAAAGCTTGCAACCCTTCAGCTGCTTTAGCTGAAATCAGTGGAGAAAGCGTGAAATGTACTTCCTGCCGTAAGAGAAATCAAGCAGCCGTTTCTT
>NW_015610140.1:0-669 GCF_001515605.1 Sinocyclocheilus anshuiensis | reverse complement strand
TGGTACTATGAAAAGGTTCCTGCGGTGCGAAAGGCCCTTATATGAAAAGTAGGGAATCATATTTTTTTTAAAATCCATTCCTTTTATTCTGGTATTAATGTTACTAAAATTCAGGAATGGAGTAACAGTGTTGATTAATTTTGCCCAGCTTCCAAAAAATTGCACTTCCAAATATGCACTTGTTTTGTAATTTATTAAATGTATCATCATGCAATAAAATGAACCAAAAGTTCTAGAGTTTGATGCCTTGTTTTTATTCTTTATTTTGCTGTTCTCGTGACAGCTGTATGAGACATGTAAAGGCAATTGTGCCGATAGGCTCATTATGTCATGTCTTCGGTTTGAACACCCTGTCCTTCGGTTGTCGTATTTTGTATCTGTCTGCATGTTGTGAGCACATGGTGTTTTGTTTTGATCGTTTGCCGTGTACTCCTCTGTGGCGTCCCTCCCTCCCTCTCGTTATCACCCTTACTGCTGATAATTGGTTGATTTCGCTCACCTGAATTAAATGTTTTGTTCATCTCTCGCTCTATTTATTCCCCTCCCGTGTGTCGTCCGGTGCCAGATCGTTGTTCGCCAGTTCGCCAATGCTCAGCCACCCCGTCTGGTCCTGTCTAGTCCTGTTAAGTCGTGCCATTGTCGGCTCCCTGTCAGGTTTTTTGTTGCTTC
>NW_015610139.1:0-668 GCF_001515605.1 Sinocyclocheilus anshuiensis | reverse complement strand
CTGTTTTTTCTCTTCGTCCTGGGTCTGTTTTATCTGACAATACAAGTGTCAAAATATGGGGTGAAATAAACAACATAAAACAAACACCTAATTTGAAGATGTTTCATAGTAGTAAACACTCTCTTGAGAAGGCACTGCTGGTGAACCTTTATTACTTGTTCGAAGGAACAGTTGTTTTGAGCAATACTTTTGAATATGAGATAATATTTCACTTATTTCGTAGACTCATATATTAATTATGCTTGTCTCATGATAGCATACATAATATAATTGTAATGTTCTCACAAGTAGAGCTGCATAATAATAACAGAACTAACGACAAAACAAAACAGCAAAAATAATTATAAAATGAAAGATTAACTAACATTATAGAGATCAGCTGCTAATTTCTCGATATACTGCTTCAACTTGTCAGCGGTTTTCAAGCCGTCCTGGAAAAAACTGAGAGAAACCACAAGTAGAACAAATGAAAGGTTGCAAGGCATTTGTTCAACACTACATGTGCTACTGTTGAAAAGTTTGGGGTCAGTAAGATTTTTTTTTTATGTTTTTGAAACAAGCTCAAGGCTGCATTTATTTGATCAAAAACAGTAATATAGTGAAATATTATTTCATCTTAAAGCAACTGTTTTATATTTTAATATATTTAAAAATGTAATTTATTCCTG
>NW_015610138.1:0-669 GCF_001515605.1 Sinocyclocheilus anshuiensis | reverse complement strand
ATATTATACAATAGATGCTTTTTTGAACATTTTAGCAATTTAAAAGTCTTAAAAAAAAAGAAGCTTTTTTTACACGGCACCCCGGTTGGGAATCACTGAATTATAATAATTAATATTATGTATTAATTATAAAAAAATATATGATCAATATGGTTTATATTATCTATATATCATCCTTACATTTTCATGTCCTCCTTTGATGCCATAGGTCAGATTTATTCTCAAATCTTCCAAAACTCTTTTTTCATACTGGTCATCCCAAGTTACACGAAAGTTTCCATTTGCAGTCTTCTGCACTGATAAGACTGGAGTTTTCGGTTTGACTACAGAAAACAACAAACACATGTAAACGTGTGAGATAAGGTCGGATTAAATTTTTTAATTCCTTAAAATTAGCATTTTAGAACTAAAAAGCATGTAAATTCTACAAATGCCATAGAAAAGGATTAACAATAACTTATAGACAACATTTATACTCACCTGAAGTCTTCAGTCAGCATGATTGTTTTGCTTAATAAAACATTTGTTCCTTCCAGAAGTGTAGTAGTGAAGATCTCTGTTACAACAAACCCTTGCACTTTAATTTTGCACTCACAGTTGTCACTGTGATTACTTCTCTCAAACATACATGCATACATTTTTTGAAACCTGCAATTTAAGAGATATTCA
>NW_015610137.1:0-669 GCF_001515605.1 Sinocyclocheilus anshuiensis | reverse complement strand
AAAAAAAAATCTTGACTGTTAGGATTACCTTTTGATATTTAAATTATTATTAAACCCGCATTTGATTATCGCAATTTGAAAAAACAAAATGTGTGGTAAATTCTGCTCAGCATTAAGCAAAGTTAGTATTCTATGCATGCGTAAGGGGGAACCGACTGTCTTCAGAAAAGTTTCCAAGACATTTGCTTTTCATCTTCCCACCGTCTAATGCCTAATAAAGTAGTGCTTATAAGCCAAAGACTTAAAGGGACTTTATTATAAGCGCAACACTGCTTTGTTTACAAAGGTTACCGAGGAAACCACTCTATTTCAGCTGTTCAATAAGTGTCACCTGCTGTCAGTGGATTTACATTTTTATTCAGTCTGACTGCCTTTTTTGTTCAGACCAATGTGAAAATAGGACCAAATTTGTGTTGTAAATCTTAACCGGTGGATGGAAAACAAGCTAATATACATTCTAAAAAACTTTTGACAATGAGGTAGCCTATGTAGAATTGTTTATGGATCAAATACAAATGCCTATAATTTATCATTTTAATTTATACTTTTCTTTAAAATGATTTAAAGAATGGAATGTGAGGTTTATCATTCAATAAAACTTTATTTGAACATGTAGTGTATGTTAGTAGATAACACGTTATATTGTAAGTCACCCAACCAATTGTTGTT
>NW_015610136.1:0-669 GCF_001515605.1 Sinocyclocheilus anshuiensis | reverse complement strand
CAGTATCTGCTGAATCTGAACAGGCCTGTAGTGGATACAAGATTAACACCATCAATTAAAGATGTGTTCTGAAATATATTCATGTTTGAACTTCAGACCACAATCATCACAATCAAGCTGACCTGTCCTGAAGCAGTTGAGAGACAACATGAAACTCAGGGTTTTGTGGTGGAACAACCTCGATGCTGCACCTCAGAGCTCGATACTTTCCCAGAGACGAGGGCGACGGGCTTCCCAGAGTGGCCTCACTGACATTTACAATATCTCTGATCAGCTGGAGACGACAGAAGAGTTAAAAGAGTAAAAAGGTAAGATCTGCACTGCTCAATTAAAAATCCAAATTCATCTACCAAAATCTTCAAATGTATAGGAATTTCATTCAGTATTTGACTATTATTAAAATTAGATAATCATTGTATTACAGTTATTTTTTTCTTTTAAATCTGTGTATTAATTAGTAACGATTGATCTATTTTTCAACTGGCTTGGCGTACATCATTACACCCTGATTCTAAAGTATATATAATAATTTATACTATAATTGATGTACGTGATACCTGACAAAGGTCTAGTTTCTGAGACACAAGCTTGTGTTTGGAAGGAGGGTCGATCATTCTGAGGGGTAGAAGAGTGTTGACCTCCTCCAGCAGGGCTTTGACTTCATCCTCT
>NW_015610135.1:0-669 GCF_001515605.1 Sinocyclocheilus anshuiensis | reverse complement strand
TATCTCTGAGAAAGTTAATATTTCAATAATTTAACAACACATTCGAATGTCTACAGTTCGATGTCGCTTAATGGTTACATTGACATTCGGGTAAACAAATTCAATATTTATATTTCTATAGTGTTTCAGTGTTTGAATAATTTATTGAATGTTTTTATCTTTTTTTCAACTCACAAACCCACTGCAGTTCTTACATTAAGCCAAGTTTTGTAACACCTTGTTTAATGTAATATTTAATGATGTTGATATCAAAAAATGGAACATATTTTCTTTCTATATCAATATTGTACTTTTTATGGTAAGTTTAAAACAAGTTAGATAAAAAGAAATCTAAAAAGTAGTCTGAATACAATACCTAAAATGAGTAACCTAGATTACGCTACTAAATGCAGTTTTCATAATGTAATCCGTAATCAGTAATGAACTAAAATTTATAAGTAATCTACCCAGCTCTGTATGCATGTTGGTAGTACTTCTTATGCTAGTTGCTAGGCTTGATAGATAAGCCAACACAATTACAATATAACTAAAATAAATTGAGATTTGTTAGGAACTTTATCTAAATTTTGATTTATTGGGGCTGAAAATAAATTGGCAAATTCAAATATTGTTGATGAATTCATCAGAAGCAGATGTGAGGTCTCACATGACAGAGGCTGCTCCTCATCA
>NW_015610134.1:0-669 GCF_001515605.1 Sinocyclocheilus anshuiensis | reverse complement strand
TGATGATGATGATGATGATGATGATGACTTCATACCCTGATTGTTAATCAGTAAATTCCTGATTTGTCTAACTGGAGTTTGTTTCTTTTGGAGAAATTCTCTGATCTCCAGACGAGCATCTACAGTCACGTGATCTACAGAGCAGAAGAGAAAGAAAACAAGACAGCTTAAGGTTCGGTGTGTCCTGCCATTTTTTGAGGAACTAATATATATATTTGTTTCATTATGTATTTTATTTTATTTTAGGCCCTTTGCCTTTTTCGACAGGGCAGCACAGAGTAAATGGGAAAGTAGGGCTGAAAGAGGGCAGAGCATGATTGTAGGGCCTCATGAAACCTGTTTAATACCTTCTCCAAATTTGTTGTTTTCCATTTTTTTTCTAGATTCCGTGTTTTATTGTTTAATACAGTTTTATTATCAAAAACATTAGCAATCAAATTAATGCATAAACAATCTTTTAAAATGTAATCAAATGAAATTCAAATAATTCAAAGTGCAACAGAGTTTCAATGACTTTTTAAATCATGGACGAAAATTGTGTGATATTCTTTAAAAATAATGTTTTAATAAACTGTATTATTATTACTATTATTAGTATTATTACATTCTACTTTACAATTGTAATGTAATCTGTTACAGTTTTTTCAAGTTAAGCCAAACTTTTTTTTT
>NW_015610133.1:0-668 GCF_001515605.1 Sinocyclocheilus anshuiensis | reverse complement strand
GGCCAATCACAACGCACTGGATAGCTGTCCAATCACAGCACACCTTGCTTTTTTAATCCAAAGCGACTAAGGAATTAAGAAAAAACCACAAGCAATTTACCATTATAAATTATCATATAAATATCTTTTTTAACAAAAAATACTTTTTTCATGAAAAATATAAACTTTTAATCAACATTTTATGCTTACATTGGAGCTTCAATGACTATGTGGTCTTTTCAGAGAAATGGTCATGTTTGTTTGCTGATGTGTTTAGTGTTTAACTGCACTGAACTGTCTTTTGGGTAATTTTCTTTTCAATATTAATGCATTTGCTTAATGAACTTCATTCAGCTCAAATCAAATCACTTTTGAATCTTTTCATCAACAGCTGGATAGAAACACTCTATATAAACTCTATTCATGATGGCACCTGAACCAGCAGCTCATTGCACCCACTGGGCTTTTCCTTAAACTTGAGAGACTAATGGAGACACAGAACTTCTTTAATAAGTCCACAAAATTAGAACACAAACACACACTGACTGTAATAAATGAACGTACCAAGTGAACATGAATACATTACTACACACAACAGAAACACATACCGAAAGAGAGTGGAACAAACAAACTGCACATAAATTATTCACCATCCATGGGGGAAATTTAGAACATCTGAAAATAACAAC
>NW_015610132.1:0-669 GCF_001515605.1 Sinocyclocheilus anshuiensis | reverse complement strand
CCCACAGATGCTGATGACTAAAACTCTTCTTACCGAAGTCCTCCTTGAAGTCACAAATGAGGAAATCTTCCTGGTGGCTAAAGAAACTCATCGCAAAGCCACTAAAGGTCTGCGCCTGTTCCCTTCTGTCCGTGCAACTGTGCCTTCAAGTTGAATTCTGAGGAAAAGACACATTTCCACAGAAATTAGACTTTATGTTTTGACTGATAAATATATGAAGCCTTTTGGTCTGACATGCATCATGGTAATAATTTATGATAAGCAAAATTGCTAGTCTTTATCAGCCATTCTCTGCTAATGCAACCGAAGACAAAAACCGCAGAGGGAGGGTGAAAATGGTCACATAGATGCAGTTATATGCAAAATACAAAGGGTTCCCAGTCAAATATGTTCCTAGATTTACTTCCTGTAAAACAAAAGTACTTCCTCACGCCTATGTTTGCCAGACAGCTTCTCATTACGAAAGTGACACTGCATTAGTACAGACTGGTTCTTTCCTCCTCCACTGTTTGCTTGTGTGTTGACGGACTTTGTGTGATAACCTTTTTCTTCTCTCCATCTTTTTTTATCTTTATTTTATTTTGCCAAAGGCAGCTCTTGTGAATAGTGCATATGTGTACCCTCATCTCTAGAGACTCTTGCCTATGCGAAAGTGGTGGCTGTATGTGT
>NW_015610131.1:0-668 GCF_001515605.1 Sinocyclocheilus anshuiensis | reverse complement strand
TGAATCTATTCTGACACCCTCGTCCTGAAGACACAATGAAGTGAGAATTTAGAGACACATTACAATGTTGTATATGTAAATCACAGACACATTTTTCAGTTTTCAGACATCCCTCACCTGTGAAGCCGGGTTTGCACATGCATTGGTAATCATTGGGCAACTGTATGCAATCCAAGCTGTTGGAGGGGTTGCAGGGGTTGGAAAGGCACTCATTAATGTCTCCCTCACAGCGTTCTCCAGTGAAGCCGGGAGGGCAGTTACACCTGTACCCTCCAACCCTGTCCACACAGGTGCCATTATTTTGACATTTGGGCATCACCCGAGGCCATGAGGGAGTTGAGCAGTCATCCTCGTTTATCTCACAGAGGACCCCTAAAAAGGTTATAATAAAAATATTACAGTGACCTTATTCCAACCTATGTGTAACTATGTACACTACCATTCAAAGGTTAGGGGTCAGTAAGATTTTTGTAGAAATTAATACTTTCAGCAAGTATGCTTTAAACTGACCAAAAATGACAGTAATGTATAATGTTTAAAAAAAGTCTATTTTAAATTATGTTCTTCATAGAATCCAAAATAAACATAATTATTACAAAATAATATGCAGCATAACTGTTTTCAACATTGATAATAATAAGAAATGTTTATTGAACATCAAATCAGCA
>NW_015610130.1:0-668 GCF_001515605.1 Sinocyclocheilus anshuiensis | reverse complement strand
GAGGTGACCAAACAGGCTTCGGCAATCTCCTGGGACAATGACTGTAACTTTCTCCTAAAAAGTAAAGCTCAGCAAAAATATGGAGGGTGTGCTTCTTTATAAAGAATCAGCAGAGCTCTTTTATAGGTGTATTGTGAATAACCAGTTTGATTGGCAATAGTGTCAAACAATGCTTGTGGTGATCGTTTACATTGATTCACTATTCTGAAGCCAAAGCAAGAGATTACAAAGCTAAACAAAATGTCCTTTTATGTAGAACAATGGAAAAACTGGTATGAACCTTGTTCTTAATTCAAATATTTCTTTTTGTTTCCACACCCATTCTCTTTCACCCTCTTTCGTTCTTTCTTTCACTCTATCTCTGTCAGCCAGCTGCGTTCGACTGTGGTCTCTGAAGGCCATGGTGTTGACATGTCCTGCTCTGAATCGCAGGCAGCCTAAACAATGCAACGAGCTGCACTGTGGATCTGAGCAAATCTGGCACAGACACGGTGGAAGGGAGGAGGAGGAACACAAAGAAGGAGAAAAAAGAAACACAACGGCAGGCGACCAGTGGACGGGCCGGAAACTTGGGGTTTTCCAGCAGAAGCGAATGCAAAGTGTAGATTTGGCGGGTTTGTTTTAGCTGACGCCAGGAAAAGCTGCAGCCAAAGAGTGACAAACTCATC
>NW_015610129.1:0-668 GCF_001515605.1 Sinocyclocheilus anshuiensis | reverse complement strand
GGAATTAGTTCAGAATTATTAATCGAATTACCATATTGTATATATTTTTATTTATTTACCATGGTATTTAAAAAGTTCAGTAAGCTTTTTGTATGTAAGGTAAGATATTTTCTCCTGTTCCATAGTATATTTTTATGGTAAAAATTGTTTAAGGCATATTCATATTCATTCTATATATTTGTTAATTGATTTTGCATGCATATTATAGTTGATTATTGACTGGCACAATGTTCTTTTTGTCTTTAAAATAATTTAGCATATTGACCTGTAATACAGTGAAAATTACAAAAAGATGTACGTTTAAAGATATACATGTGTGTTTGTACTCTGCATGCTTTTCTTTGTGCATCCTTAATTCAGATTTATTTACAGTGGTGTTGCTGAGTGACGATCCAAACACAACCTCTTCTCCACAGAATCCCCCATCAGCGCTGCCTATAAATGCTGCTGACCCATTTGACTCCACACACACACACACATCTGGACTGAGGCAACTCACTGCCTTTGGGATGTCCAGGTGCAGTTGGGAGTTTGAAGTGAATGACAGAGAGAATGTGTCTGCATGAGAAAGACAGAGAGAGAAGGAAACATTAAACTTGTTTTTTATGTTCAGAGTTCAATCTATTACTACTACACTAGATTTTTACATTGTCTGAAGAAAAAGTGAG
>NW_015610128.1:0-668 GCF_001515605.1 Sinocyclocheilus anshuiensis | reverse complement strand
ATAGTATATTTCCCCCCCCCACCAAAAAAAAAAAAAATAATAATAATTATATATATATATACATATATAGGCTATTTACATTATGTATTTTTTGTGTAATGTCATTAAGCTGCATTAAACAGTATTTGTAAATAAACAAATATCATATCAGATGATATTTGTTTTTTGTTCCAACTTTGCAGTGAAAACCAGCTTTTGTTGATGTTGAAAGAAAATATGAAAACTGACTGGTAACAGTCTATTGAGATTGCTTGAAGTGAATTTCTGACCCTGACTCTGACCCTGGCCCTGATATACGTCACCTGTTGGAGAGAGAACATCCTGAATTCATCACACACTGAATTTAGAAGGAGCAATAAGTAGGCATAGACAACAGGGTTGTTGGCTGCTGCTATTGGTGACTGGCAGTACAAAAACTTGGTCAGTTTGGAAATATCCTGAGAGCTCAGCGACCAGAGTAACCAGGGTGACTCAGTATGGCTCCTTGAAGTTTAACTGCTTACTGGACAAGTGTCTCTTTCTCTGGGTCTGTGCTGGCCAGAGTGTGATGTCACAGCACATATTAACAAGATGTCTGAAACGGGCAAACACAGAAAAGCAGAAAACAAAGACTGAAACTTCCCCAATGCTTTAAAGGGGTCATATGATGCTGCTAAAAAGAACATTAT
>NW_015610127.1:0-668 GCF_001515605.1 Sinocyclocheilus anshuiensis | reverse complement strand
GTTAGGTTTAGGGGTAGGTTCAGAGTTAGTACATAGATCTTGTAATTACTATAATAAGTGCATAGTATGCACATGTGGACCAGGACTGTGACAATAAAGTGCTACCGTTTTAGGGTTTGGTTCAGGGTTAGTAGTATATGTACATGCGGAACAGGACTGTAAAAATAAAGCGCTACTGTTATCTTTATAGTTATCGTTCTTGACGTGAACAAACCATAAAAGGCAGAAAGCTTTCATACCTAGTTAATGAGAATTCAGCTACTGCAAAAAGTGCTTGGACAGTTAAGACATATTTTTTTTTTTTTAGATATATGAAACAAAAGTGGCATTTGTTTTACAGATAACTTTGGTTATCCTTCATTGGTCTGAAAGTAAATAGTTGTTTTGTCAACCAGGAACTATATATTTTTTCATCCTGTCACAGCGACTATGTAGATCCCGTTCATCAACACAATAGAGTCTGCTACAAAAGAGATATGTGCTTTGATTTTTGCCTCCAGGTGGATTCTGGCTGGGTGTGGACCAGGAATCTGTGGCAGGTTCACTTTCTTGGACAGGCGTCGTTTTCGGCGTAATTGCCAGCCTTTGTGTATCTCTCAATGCCATCTACACAAAAAAAGTGTTGCCGGTGGTGGATGGAAATATCTGGAAGCTCTCCTACTACAACA
>NW_015610126.1:0-668 GCF_001515605.1 Sinocyclocheilus anshuiensis | reverse complement strand
AAAAAGTTATGGTTCTTCAATGTTAGAATTAACAGACAAGATAAATATAGATTCAGCGTTAGACATCACTGTTGATTCTACATTGAAACAATGATGTTGCTATCTGGGAAATTGTTTCATGTGGCCTTTTTTTACATCACTGTATATAGATCATCATCATAATCATTTCATTTGAATTTAGATTGAAGCTGCAGGGTTTGATGACTGAGCTGCATATGAAGTATCATTATAAGAAACTTCATGATAAAAGAGGTCAAAGGTCACATCAGATCAGCGGTGAGGCCAGAAATCTCCAAGGAGGAGATGAACTTTGGTGAAATAGAGTGGACCTCTATTCTGTGTCTCCTTTTAAAGCTACTTTTTAACTGTAACTCTTTTGAAAAAGTAGAACTGTTTGAATGAACTGATTTACTAAAATGATTCAGACTTAATTTACATACAGGACAGTTTAGGACAAAAATATTCTCTAGAATGAAGTGAACTTCATTCACATCTGTTTTGTTATCCTTTATTATTTCCATAATTTCCTATCAGTGTTTTGCAGAACTGTGTCATGTTCATAAATACAGTTTAAATTAAAGTCTGTTTTTGTTATTGATAGGTCAGTTATCATTTGGCAAACAAAATATGTCAAGTCAAGTCAAGTCACCTTTATTTATATAGCGCTT
>NW_015610125.1:0-668 GCF_001515605.1 Sinocyclocheilus anshuiensis | reverse complement strand
TCTCTCTCTCTCTCTCTCTCTCTGTCTGATAATAACACAGCACAGTCATGGCGACAGTGACAGTCCAACCGCTCGCCCTGGAGCGAGGTGAGTACTGCCAAACGCACGTTCATTCAGTCCACGCTGAAGCGAAGCTCGTGCGCAATTCGTTTGTCGGATTTTTTTTGCATTGTTGGACTTGGCTCATGGGCTGTTGATGTTTTGGTGATGTTGCCTTCTCGGTTCGGCTTGTGTCCGTCAGGTATGATGGTGATGATGACGGTGATGCACAGAACACGCTCTGTGCTTCAGGATCCATTATGTGTGTGTGTGTGATGTTCATTGTGTATTATTCGGGTTATTTTAATAAAGCACTTTAGGCACTCGTTTGATACATGCACTTTGCTGACGCTCAAAGCAGCGCTGTGTGTTTTCTTTCTTTTGTCCTTATTTCACTTTACAGAACTTCTCAGCGTGCCAAACTGAATTCGAGGCTGAGTTGTTTATATACTTCATTAAAATAAAACCGGATTAGATTACAACGAAGCGCTTGAATAATCTACTGTACGCGCGATGCTTCCTACATTACAGCTGAAAGAAGAAATGGCATGTGGTTAAAGCCTTATGGTTGTAACCTTGACGTGTCTTAATTTATTATCTGACCTGTCCGAGCAGCCTGAGTGCAACAA
>NW_015610124.1:0-668 GCF_001515605.1 Sinocyclocheilus anshuiensis | reverse complement strand
TTCATACATGAGGGAATTAGATGAATGTGCCTACAAAGTGCAAAGCAGGAGGTAATTGGAATGGAGGGAAGCTGAAATTACTGTGTGTATTAATAGAAGATTGAAGGGCTAATGTGTGTCTGACAGAGGCTTCAACGGAGAGGAGAACATAGGGAACGTGAGGGATGATTGGGATAGTAGGAGGTCGCTACTATGAGATTTATATAATTTAACATGGAATTTAAATAAGGAAAACCCATGTAGGAGTAAAGCCATGAACAAATATATGAACATATGAATGTGTGTGTATGTGTGTGTGTTTTAAGAAATAATACTTTATCTTGTAAGCACAGATTAAACGGATAAAAATAACAGCAAAGACATTTATAATGTTACAAAAAAAATCAAAAATTTTTAAATAAATGCTGTTCTTTTTGATTCATCAAAGAATTCTGAAAAAAAGATGTATGATGGCTTCCACAAAAATATTAAGCAGCATGAGAATTTTCAAAATGGTGATATGTAAGCAAAATATTCATTAAATTTGCTATTAAATCATAAATGTTATTAAGACTTATTTGTAATAACTGTTAGTAATAATATATTGTTTGCATTCCAGTATTGACTTGGAATTGAACATAAGACTCGGTAACACTTTAGAATAGGGAACACATATTCACTATTAACTA
>NW_015610123.1:0-657 GCF_001515605.1 Sinocyclocheilus anshuiensis | reverse complement strand
GTCCTTGAATCTGGTGTTCATGAAAGAGTGGGAACCCTGAATAATCCAGTCTGTTTCTGATGGACAAATACAATTTGGATATATCACAATAGTGAAGAAGAGACCATTTCAACTTTCATTTCATGCTGACTTTAATGTGATTTGTCAATTTGATTTAGATTTTTTTCAGTTGTGTAAATCCAACTATTTGGCTATTATACAAATAATGCTATACAAAATTAATGTTATGCAACAACACTGGGGCACAGATCATGGACAGGATTTTTTCTCCTCTCACCATAGCACATATAGTAGTATAGAACACGTGCACATGAAGTCATATTATCCATAGCTAGTTAAACAATGTTGATTGATGCCAAAATTAATCCGCTAGTCTGTGCGACCCCTAGTGTAAAGACACAAATTTGATTACAATAGTTATATTTGAGACAAGTGTTCGCTCTCTCTCTCTCTCCTGTTAAAACATTTGGACACAGATCTGACCATCTTATCTCTCCTTAGGCCTTTTTATGGATACCATATGAAGGAAAAAACCTTTATGAAGATTTACCTGTACAACCCACAAATGGTCAAAAGGTGAGTCCTAGCAATCAGCTAGTTGTTGTTTATTTTTATTTTTATGTGTGTGTGTGTGTGTGTGTGTGTGTGTGTGTGTGT
>NW_015610122.1:0-667 GCF_001515605.1 Sinocyclocheilus anshuiensis | reverse complement strand
ACACACTTCTGCTTTAAACAAGCTAAAAATACTTGCTCAAAATTCAGCCATTCTTGATTAATTCCTTCGGCCTTACATATTATGATTAATTATGCGTGAAATCATCTCTTAATGATATTAATTGATAACTGGATATCTCATTATCTTGCCTGAAATGGGATGTCAACTTCATCAACTTCACACAGCTTACTTATTTAAACTGAAAGAAAACTAAACATACTTGCTGCAGATTTTATTTTTCATTTTCCAGATGGCTTTTAAAGACGTCCTCTGTGTTATACTCTATTATTATAATCTGCCATCAGCTGTTGCTGGACAACAGCAGTTCACCTAGTCTTACATTCAAAAGTTTTCTATTGTGCATTTTAAATGATTTATATTTTCCCCTTATTCTCATTCGACAGATAATCCCACCTGTGATGCCCAGAGCATCTTATAAAACGTGCATGTTCTGTCTATAATTACCGTGCTGCTAGATATTATTGCTGAAATCTCCCTCTTGTATGTCCATTCATTGTCGACGCACATGATTAATGAAGTTGCGTCGCGACTGAGGTTTTTCTCAGGAGACTTTTCAGTATGCAGTCTGTTTTTTTTAGAAAATTACACAGGGAAAGTAACAAGCATTTAAAGGGGTCATATGATGCGATTTCAGTTTTTCCTTTCT
>NW_015610121.1:0-668 GCF_001515605.1 Sinocyclocheilus anshuiensis | reverse complement strand
TAACTATTGCGTAGCACATTGACATTGTGTACCATCATTTGAACTCCAATTAATGCTAACTGATGTTTTCACATATACTGATGCATCTATTAATTCTTGAGGCATTTATCTGCCATTCGTTATTAAAATGGCAACATTTTTGCTTCAAAATTAATCCAAGATGATTCACTAAAATGTTGTGTCTCTTAATTTGATCAAAACTTTGACTCAGACTTCATAAAGATTATAGTATATTACATTTAAGAAATATTACCATTATGTCCTGACAGAAGACTGATATTAATTTGAAAAATGAATCTCTTTTCATCAGCACCTTTAGATATTTGTGAAAGCATTTATTAAAGCAAGTTACTCTAATTCATCTTACATCTTCTTACTTGGTCATATTACACCTCCAGAAAAATAGTTCATGCAGTTAAATACATGTATGATATGCAAAATGTATACTTTATTTCATTTTCTGTGGAGCTAAAAAAAATCGTTTTTAAACTACCCTGCTTTTTCAGTTTATTAATGTATGAATTTAAGTAAATTTGTCCTTTTTTATTAGTTATCTGATACATTATTTTTATTGTATTTAATACAGGCAAGAAAAATTACTGTGTTCATTTTTGTAAGGTTTTATCTACATTTGTAAGGTTTTATCTACAAGAACGGTGTATTTTCAG
>NW_015610120.1:0-668 GCF_001515605.1 Sinocyclocheilus anshuiensis | reverse complement strand
GAGGGAGGATTTTGCAACCAGTTGTTTAGCATCCATAGCTGCAATGCTTAGGTTAGGTGCAAACAATGCGTCTTCAGAGATCAAAGGCACAACTGCTATGCTTTGATCCATTTGTTTACCTATAATATGGAGCAACTAACTTAAGTGTGTTGCGTTTTCTATAGGTCAGTGATCCAAAATCCTTACATCAATAGGCTATTACTGTCAAATTTCTCATTTCAAAACACATGCAGGAAACTTCCTGTCCTTTCTTTTTCTTAAATGGAACAGTATGACAGCAGAACCAACTTAGTAGCAAATATTTGCTCTGTTTATATGCTTTCTGCATCATATTAAGAATCTTTGTGAGGACTTTTCAGTGTAGACACCAGGCGTGCATTTGTTCTTTCTTTCTATTATTATGACTTCATTAACCAATATAATGAAAGTAACCAATATTGTGAATATTGTGCATTTTATTTGGACATAAAGTTTCCTAAAGACCATCCCAGTAAGCTAATGTCTATGCTTGGCACAAAATTGTGATACTGCATTGTGGGTGGATTTAGAGTGACACATAGACCGTTTGATATTGCATTATAATTTTATGTTATTTTTGGCCATTTTGTCTTGAATTATTAATATTGTATGACCAAGGCTACTATGACAGAAATTCTGATAGTAGAAAT
>NW_015610119.1:0-668 GCF_001515605.1 Sinocyclocheilus anshuiensis | reverse complement strand
AACTTTGGCTGGTCATGAAGCTCCTGAGTGGAGGTGAGAAAAATCATTTCAATTAACTGTGGACATGTTTATTTTCAACATTATGTGTTGTTTCATCACTTAAAATAAGCTTATTTTCTAAAATGTTTTGCCTGAGAAGTGTGCGTGTGCTTAATTTCTTTAAAATAAATATCGCTTGATTTGGCATTTCATATAGTAATTCATATAGTTTGTATGTCCGAATACTATTTGCAGTCACTGTATGTGTTATATGCATGTATTATTTTGTAAATTTGAAGAATTTTGTGTGATTACAAACCGTTTTATTCATCCAGGATCAGTGTTAGACATCATAAAGCACTCATTCAGCAAAGGAGAGTATAAAAACGGTGTACTAGATGAATCTACAATAGCAACCATATTGAAGGAAGTCCTGGAGGGATTAGATTATCTACACAAAAATGGACAGATTCACAGGTAAAGTAAAAATGACAATAACAAATTGAACTGTGGCTGGTCAATTCGCATGCCTTTCAGACTGTCTCTCTCTGTTTAAAGGAATAGTTCGCCCAAAAAGAAAAATTAGCTGACAATTTACTCATCTTCAGGCCATCCAAGATCTAGAGGATTTTGTTTCTTCATCTGAAAAGATTTGGAGAAATGTAGCATTACATCACTTGCTCACCAAT
>NW_015610118.1:0-668 GCF_001515605.1 Sinocyclocheilus anshuiensis | reverse complement strand
TATTAGTTGTTGCAGACACAACTATATGCAAATATTATGAATAATTGAACAGCCAGGTTTAAACACCATATGACACATATTTGAGTCATACACATCACAGAATTGTATTATGCTAATATAATGTAAATGTATGTCTTAGTAAATATTGCTGTGAATATAGAATGCTACATACTATTTATTATGATCATTGTTTATTACTTTTATATTATTTATTTATCTTCATTGTTGGACCAAATTTGCATTAAAAGCCTTAAACCTTCTTAAAATTCTTACATTATCTTCATGTGTGTTATTTCAAGGCATAAAATAGTTTCCATAGTACCAGGTGCATTTTCATTTATCTATATTTGCATGTCATTCATTTTCTGTTGACATTCCTTTAGTTCATCCATTTCATTGTAAAGAATGAGACCTGAGGTGTCCATCTGGCCACTGGAATATTCATTCTTATATATACAGTCAAACTTATGTCATTCTTTGCTGCTGTTCATTCTGGTGAGCATCAACACTAGCTATTTAGGATCAACTGGGAAAGCAGATCATTACTTTATGGTAAACAGGTTTTTATTCATATTTAATGATTACAAATGTCTAAATCATCTGGGTCTACAAATGCAAAAAGGTCTAGCAGTATTTTAACGTTGATTCACATTTTGTATCTAATGCAC
>NW_015610117.1:0-668 GCF_001515605.1 Sinocyclocheilus anshuiensis | reverse complement strand
GTCGGTATTGGACATCAAATTAACATTGACATTAGACATTGAATTTTGGTCACCTGGCATCGCAACCGAAATTTAACCAAATATCAATGTCTTGGGACGTTGTGTGCCTGCTGGGATAAGATCCGATGCTGTGAAACGTGCCGTAACAAAATAAGCTCCCCTCGAGAAGCCCTGCTCTTTATTTATTGTGTTATCTTCTTATAAACATTTGCATATGACACCGCTAAACTGATGGATAATTTTGCGGTTTGCATGGATGGTGAGTAGCTCCTCAGTCTTAATATCATTCCAATTAGAAGCCAGTGTTATCATCTTTTTTTGCATTTGTATCTGTATACAAATGTTCTTCTTTGCTAGCTATGTTGACCTGTAAATCTCCATCAAATGTGGAGTGTCCGTGAATTCAGGAAAGCTCTGGCAGTCCAAACAAGCAAAATCCAACTATTTTGAGTCTTAATTGCCAGAAAATCTCTGGAATCTCTGGCCCATTTATACCTGGTATTAAGATACATTTTGTTTGATCCAATCACAAGTAAGCAACAGGCTAGATACAGGGGTAAACCAAGTCCAAACTGATTTGCGCTTGTCCACTTTCAAGTGCATTCGAAGGTGGTTGAAAATTCAAGTGTCCACATTGCAATTGTTGTGCCAATTTTGAACTGAGAACA
>NW_015610116.1:0-668 GCF_001515605.1 Sinocyclocheilus anshuiensis | reverse complement strand
GTGTGTGTGTGTGTGTGTGTGAGTGTTAGTGTGTGTGTGTGTGAGAGTGTGTGTGTTAGTGTGTGTGTTCAGTCATCACTGAAACTCTTTCATCTACTGTTTCTCATGCTGTCGGTCCATTTCCTGTCACTGCAGTGAAGGGAATTCTGGGATATGATGATGGTATTGTGTTTGTATTTTGCTGTATTCACAACACATAACACTGTTTATACACAGAAGCTGCTGTTATTTGGCTTTGATTACCCCCGTCTCCCATCATCCTCTCTCTTTGTTGTCCTTCCTCTCATTTCTCTGAGGTTACGATGCGCCGCTCCATTTCTATGGAAACATCGATTAGCACTGCTGATATCAGCCTAATCAAACAATTAACGTTGTGTGTGATTTCATATCTGCGCCGCTGAAACTGAACACTGGTTTCTTCAGCTTCAGTAATAGTTTAAATCACAGCAGCTTGTCATGCTGGTTTCTACTGAGTTTTCTAACTCGACTTCTGTGTTTAACTGAATTGAGATGTGAATCACATGAGTTTGAGTCCAGCAGTGGTGATGATTGTGATTCATTCCGACTCGAGTCTTTTGATTCAGTTCCTCAAAAAGATTCTTTCACTGATTCATTTGGTGACTGTTTCTACAGATTACAGATTTAAACCAGTATATAGAGACAAATAA
>NW_015610115.1:0-668 GCF_001515605.1 Sinocyclocheilus anshuiensis | reverse complement strand
GCCGTTGAGATAAGGAGCGGTGGCTGATGCTCAATCGGGCGGCCGGATTAATCTGGCCAGTGAGGGTAATAAAAAAGAAGACTTTGAGGTTTAAGTGACGAATGAGAGGAAAACGGACGTGGAGAGTGGATCCAGATTTGTTGGATTTGTTCAGTCTCACACACATGTATGCACACAATTTTAAGATGAGCAGTGAAAAAAAGGCTCTCAGCATCAACACACATACACAACATCATGTATTATTCATAAATACAGCTGATCCCACAACACAAACTACAGATGTGTTCAACCGATACCTTTTCAATCTTCCTTTTGTCTTCTCAGTGCCACTGATCATATTCCTGGATTCAGTTTGAGTGACAATGCCAACAACCTTCTCATCATCTCTCAGGTGAAGAGATGCCAGATGAAAGGTGAGTACAAAAGTGGATTTGTTCTCCCAGTTACTGTTGAATACTGGGGAACGCCATAGTTTCTTCCAAGGCTTTGTTTTATTAAACCTGACCACATGATCTCCCTCACAGATGCAATGGGGACTCTTAAGGGCATGTTACAGGCTGACCAGGTGCCCACTCAGCTGGCCATCACTCGACTGGTCCAGGGTCTCGCAAGTGAAGGAAATTCACAGGACATCCAGGAAGTGGAGGCCTTGGTGAAGACTTTAGGCT
>NW_015610114.1:0-668 GCF_001515605.1 Sinocyclocheilus anshuiensis | reverse complement strand
CTGTATCGTTGTCATTGCAGGAGGAAATGAGTACCTCATTAATCTGATCGACTCTCCCGGTCACGTGGACTTTTCCTCGGAGGTGTCCACTGCTGTCAGACTGTGTGATGGGGCGATTGTTGTTGTTGATGCTGTGGAGGGAGTGTGTCCACAGGTATCATCCATCACTTGAGTGTGTTTTCATACGCAGGTTTCTCTATATTGGTTTTATTGTGTATTTATGCGTAGAAATTACACACTTTAAGAATTGCAGTTACTGTTACGCACCTTTTATTTGATCATTGCATTTCCTAAAGTTTTAATTTAATGTAAAAATAGAGGTAATCAAATGGCATCTCATTCAAATTCACAACATTAGAATTTGTATGTTTGATTCATGTCCTTCGTTTGCATTTCTGTGAATTGATTTGTTTTTTGACTCAATGTTCACCAGGCTACAGATGTTAATGAAAGGGCATCTTTAATCACAATGCTATAGATATATATTAGATATCTAGATTTTTGCTTTATTTCTTGCAATAAACAAGAATATAATATACTTGTTGTCAGCTATGCTTGTGCGGTCGATGATGGTTCTGTTCTTAAACCTCTACAACATCTCTTTTTTTTCTACTTTTGACACTAGTTGTTCTACGACAGGCTTGGCTGGAGAATATCCGTCCTGTTCT
>NW_015610113.1:0-664 GCF_001515605.1 Sinocyclocheilus anshuiensis | reverse complement strand
CACACACACACACACACACACACACACACACACACTCACACAGACTAGCGATACATGGTGTTCTAGCTGGAATCTGAAGAATTTTCAGCCCATCAAAGAGACTTTCACAGTGTTGGTGTTAGCAGGGTACACAAAGCAAGCCAGTATGTATACTGTCACTGAAGCCCAGACTTTGGGAAGGCTGTGGGAGAGAGCGGCTCCCTCTGAAGCCCATCGCTCTGGGTGCTGGGCAGGGAACTTACCTCCAGTGTACGGCTTCCAGTTGTAGTACTTCCCACGGAAAGGCATGTTGTCAAAATCGGCGCACTGCTTCTCCCTAAAGTCACGTGATCCTGCTGGACAAGCCTGCGATCAAACAATAAAATAATTGGCGGCGAATTGAGGCCTTGTAAAAACATTCAGATGGTACCCTCATTTATATTATATTAACTTATAGAGTATTTATAATACTTTCATTTTATCTTACACTGAACAATATTAAATAGTGTCACAGATTCCCAGCCGTCAGATGAAACATTTTGGGTTCCACAAAGAATCTTTCAGTGAACAGTTCTTAAAAAAAACTTTTTTCTACTCTAAAGAACCTTTTGTAGAATTTAAAGCTACGAGAATTTTTTTATTTTCTTTTGCGCACAAAAAGTATTCTCGTAGCTTCGTAATATTA
>NW_015610112.1:0-668 GCF_001515605.1 Sinocyclocheilus anshuiensis | reverse complement strand
TATATAGCGTAGCCCTACTACTCGCAGTCCATTCACTGACCAATAAATGTGTATTGCGCCCTTAAAAATCGACATAGCTGTCTAAAAACATTATTTCAATCTGATTGGCTGAATCTATGCAATGGACCAGTTTGATACAACTTGCTTCTTTGGTTCACAAGTTTACCACTTCAGGTAACTCTGAGGACACATTAAGGCATGGGTCTTTGGGAAGTCACAATTATCTGTGTGCTTATTAATGAAGACGTTTCTAAAGTTAAGGGGAGTGTTATACAGATTGCTATGCCTCTGTTTTATTGTATTGTCTGTTTTTGCTATTGCATGATGGTTAATATATTGTGTGCATGCTCCACTGGTATCCAGCCAGCATTGTGTCTCTGGTTGCTCATCATTAGTTTGATTAGCATGTGAAGCACTGGGACGAGAGCAGGACTGGGTCCCAGCGAGCAGGCCGTCAGCAGGGCAGCCAAACAGGATTAGCTCCTCACAGGTCAAGGCCGTCTTTCAGCATGGACCCTGATCCTCTAAGGGTCACGAGATATTCACAACCATCCCTGTTCTGTCCCATATGTCCCGCTGCCACAGACACATCACAGGGATAAGACACAGAACCATATGATTTGATAATGTGGGTCTTTATGAGCAAGACTTCGCTAATTAAACAGAAT
>NW_015610111.1:0-668 GCF_001515605.1 Sinocyclocheilus anshuiensis | reverse complement strand
AGGCCTCATGACTAACCAAGCACACACGGACAGATTAGAGTGACATACATACACACACACACACACACACTGACAATGTGCTCTGACTGCGAGACAAACCTCCTGATTGTTATTCCAGGCCATAGCTGCTGGAGCAAATAACCAAGGTGCTGTTGGGCTACGCTTAGAATCGCCTTCCCTGTTTAGAGTAAGCACAAATTTACACACCCACAACCTCATTATGTTTATCCAGTCCCTTATCAGGATTCCCGCAGCCCTGTCCCAGTACCACCCCACTCCTCCTTGCATATACATTTGCGGGGGAGACCCGCGGACCGCCCGACATGCACACCACATCTCTGAACATAATGCGAAGGTGCATTAGAGCGAGCTATCAGAACCTGCAGCGGGCCAGCTGTGGGACACATCCTTGTATCTGGACCTGTTTATTCAGGAGCATTCCTCCCTCAGAGACAGGAACGGGACAGCTCCTCTGAGCAGCTTTATTATCATTCCCTGATTCACTTTATCAGTGCAGTTGGATCCAGGACATTTGATGACACTGTAACTGGCCACAATGCAAAGTAATGATGAGAGAAAGATTAATTTCCTCATGTTAGAGCATTTTGATGATTGTCACAAATATATATTAGTTTTCAATATATTAGAATATATATATTAATAAGAAT
>NW_015610110.1:0-668 GCF_001515605.1 Sinocyclocheilus anshuiensis | reverse complement strand
TATGTGCTTAATTAGTACTAATAAATGGCTAATATTCTAGTAATAATAAGCAACTATTTAAGAGACCCTAAAATAAAGTGTTACCAGTTTTGGCCATATTAGACTAGTGATAGCAATACCTAAATACTCATAAGATTAAAGAGAATGCAGCATTAATCCTCAAAACTCACCTCAAAAATGTGTGTATAAAAATAATAATAATAATGCATTTTATGTATAATGCACTTTTCTAATACCCAAAGCGCTAACTGAAAAGCTGCATTGAGATGCATGACTTAGGTGTTAGTTTTCGGCATTATTTACTTGAACTGTTTGGTAACGGATGTTGACTTTGGAGAGTCTTCCTCTCACACAGAGCTACAGCCGTCAGCTTGAATCAGCTCAGTCTGACGCCTGCAGATGAATCTTGCGTTGATGTGCTTACAGCCATTTGTTTTGCTCTCTGTTTATTTGAATGTGTTTGTATGATTTTTTAAGAATATGCCACATCTCATTGAGATATGCAACAGTTCCAGCTGCGGCTGATATCTAGTCGAGTTTCATCTCTGCTTTCAGCTTGATTTTTAGTCTCAGTTTACTGACGGAATAGTTTGCCAAATAATTAAATATTGCCACTTACTATATTACTCATTCTTATATCGTTCCACATGTGCATGCTGTTATTTTAT
>NW_015610109.1:0-668 GCF_001515605.1 Sinocyclocheilus anshuiensis | reverse complement strand
AGAAGAAGACGGAAGTTAGATGTGTTCAACAGAAGACAGAAGAGCAAACTCCAAAGAATAGAGCAGCAAAGTCATCAACTTCAGCAGTAAACCAATCAAGTTTGTCCTCAAGAGAGCAGCAAGCATCCTACTGCACACCAGGTGAAGGAATCAAACATTACCCACAAAGAACTTGAAAATGTTCATCCTATTCCTGAAGAAAATGATGAAACAGCAGCTTCACCTGTAAAATACACTCAATCTCTGGAATTGGAATGTGAAGCTCTGAGGACTGAAAACATGTTGTTAATAGAGAAAATAAATAGAACTGCACTGATTGAGAAAACTTTACAAAACAATGATAAAAAGGTCAATATCCTCACAGGTTTACAAACATATTCTTTACTGATGACATTGTTTCATGTTGTAGCTCCCGATCTCATGCCCAAGTCTAGCCTAACATTATTTCAGCAGTATATGCTAACATTAATTAAGCTTAGAATGAATTTCTCTTTTGAGTTTTTGGCTTATTACTTTGGCGTTGATCCGGCCACTGTTTCAAGAATTTTCAAATGCTGTATTAATGTTATGTACTGTATAGTAGACTAGTGCCAAGTCTAGTTGTATGGCCTGACAGGGAATCGTTAAGAAAATCTCTTCCATATGCATTTAGGAACAGTACTTTTGAA
>NW_015610108.1:0-668 GCF_001515605.1 Sinocyclocheilus anshuiensis | reverse complement strand
AAATATGCATTTTGAGATGAAAAGTGACAACAGATGTTAAAAAGTTAAGTGCTAATGCATAAATGTAAGCCTGAAGTCCAAAAAAAATCTGTTGATTAGATTAGAAAACTGGAAATGGCCACTTTGGACTGAGCTGTGGCCATAGTCACATTGTCAAATTTTATAACAATAACAAAAATAGTCCAAGGTTACAGAGCTGGCTCTTGTTTTTATAATGAAAAGTACATAAACAATATCCAAGGCCACTAAAATGACTGACGTTAGAATTACAACAGTATTAAAATTCATCAGGTAAATTAAGTGGCCCAGTTTACAATCTTCACGGTGCACCTGAGACATTTCTGACCTTTTCTGAAAGCAGCACGCTGTAGCACGGACACAATAAATGAAAGAAAAAAGATATTCACATTCTATTATACATCCTGTACCCTTCTAAAAGGCTGAAGCGAGAGAGGAGGCAGTCGAATGAAAGGACAGGTCTTATATAAGCCAACAACAATATCACTATCAATAAGAGTCCTGATTGTTTGTCATACTTTGTTTTTTTTTTTGCTGTATGGACATCTTTGTTGATGTATAACACAATTGAAAAGCACATATTTGTATGACCAACACAAAACAGAATTTCAGACTTTCAAAGATTTTCTGTGGAATTGGTTGTGTACATT
>NW_015610107.1:0-668 GCF_001515605.1 Sinocyclocheilus anshuiensis | reverse complement strand
TATATATATATATATATATACATACAGTATGTGTGTGTGTGTGATTTAAATTTATATTATTTTCATGGATAGTTTTTGATTTCTGATGTGCAGGTTTAATATCTTTGTGCATCTGAGATTATAATATACAGTCAATACTGTTCGGCAATGCGGGATCCAAATGCTATCAAGCTGCTCACTGATGTAGATGAGCTAATAAAACACATTATTATACATCCACTGGCACAGAATGGCAAATTTAGTTGCTTTCATTGGAAGAATGAGTGCTACCAAAGTAGTTGGTCCTGGGATGATACATATGAGGAGGATGAATTCCACCTCTGGCTCTCTAAATCACTGGATTGAGAGTGACTTCTTTCATTTTTTAATGTGTAACATTAATTGTGCATTAATGATGTTGATGTTATGATGTTTATTTCGATATGCTACATTGAAACACTCCACACAATTCAACCACTGCTTGCAACTTTTGCAAGGACCAAGCTTTGTAAACTCCTCTATAATGGAAGAACAAATTCAATTTCACCTTAGAGAGTAAAATGTTTCTTTATTAAAATTCATATGCCTGTATGGTAATATGAGTGCCTAATATAAGCCAGTTTGTCAGACAAATTTAATCGGTGTCAACTGCTTTCCCCATCATTGTATTCATTAAAAGATAATATATT
>NW_015610106.1:0-667 GCF_001515605.1 Sinocyclocheilus anshuiensis | reverse complement strand
TTAGTCAGAAAATGTGCAGTGAAGTGTAGACATACAGGTAAACATGGATCCTTTCTCTCTCATTCACTCTCTCTCTTTGCTGTATCTCAGAAGTCAACAAAGCATTATTATCGGCATGACTGTCAGAATTGTCTGTACAGTACATGCTACCTTACAAAAGTTTGGGGTCGACAAGATTAAAATGTTTTTAAATGATGCCTCTTATTCTCACAAAGTAATTCCGTGAAATATTATTTTATTTGAAAATAACTGTTTTATATTTTAGTATATTTTAAAATGTATTCCTAGTGCAAAGCTGAATTTTCAGCATCATTACTCCAGTCATCAGTTACATGATCCTTCAGAAATCATTCAATGCTGATTTGCTGCTTAAGAAACATTTCTTATTATAATAAATGAGAAAACTGTTGTGCTTCTCAATATTTTTGTGGAATGTATCGTTCATATCTTTAAAAAAACTTGCTGGCCTCAAACTTTTTAATGGTATGTGTATGTATTTATATATTGGTAATATGCCAGGTGAGTAAATAAAGTAAAATTGTACAGTACAAGAAGGGGAAATATGTCTCCCCTTCTCTCTGTTCAGTCCTATTGTCGTTTTCTTTTCTTTCTCTTCCCCTCTTCTTTGCTTTCTCTCTCTCTCTCTCTGTTAATCTGAAAAGTAGAA
>NW_015610105.1:0-668 GCF_001515605.1 Sinocyclocheilus anshuiensis | reverse complement strand
AAAAAAAAGGTAATTGACTTTTTTTTCTCGGAATTGCGTGATATAAACTAGACTATTTATTTATTTATTATATTATTTATAGAAATATTCTACAACTAATGTCCTATTTAAGCATTGATATGTGTATGGATTTGACTATTTGTTTAATTATTTATTTAATCCGTTGTTTACTTAAATATTATACAATTAATATCCCGTTTAAGCATTTATATGAGCATCAATGTGACTATTTATTTATTTATTCTGTTATTTACTTAAGTATTATACAATATCCCATTTAAGCATATTTAGGAGCATCGATGTGACTATTTAGGCCTATTTATTTGTTTGTTCATTTATTCAGTTATTTACTTAAATATTATACAATTAATGTCCCATTTAAGCATTTAGATGAGCATCGATGTGACTATTTATTTATTTGTTTATTTATTTTTCTGTTATTTATTTAAATATTATACACTAATGTCCCGTTTAAGCATTTATATGAGCATGAATGTGGCTATTTATTTATTCAGTTATTTACTTAAATATTATACAATTGATGTTCCGTTTAAGCATTTTTATGTGACTATTTATTTATTTGTTCATTTATTTATTCTGTTGTTTATTTCAATATTATTTATTTATTTTTATTTATTTAGTCATTTAGCAGACACTTTTATCCAAAG
>NW_015610104.1:0-667 GCF_001515605.1 Sinocyclocheilus anshuiensis | reverse complement strand
GCCATCTCCTCTTTAAGAATCATTTTCCCCAAACCAGATTGGATCTGGAATCAGAAACAAGAATCATTTTAGACTTTGAATTGCATTGTTGAGCAGGTTGCATCATTCTTTTAATAACAGACATCTCCAGACCCTGTTGAGATGTTCCTCCTGAATCTGTCTGCGTTTCTGGAGCTCCTCCTCATCCTCCTCTCTTGACCTGCTCCTCTCGTCTGTTCCTGAGCAGCACAACAACAGCAACAAAAACATATTAATAGAACACATTCACACACACACACACAATTGTATGAATCAAGGATGGAGGATGAGAGCTAATGCAAAAGACTGAGTAGAAAGCCAGTCTATGTTTTTCTATCCTGATACTTACAGAGCTACAGTTTACAGAATAGAAGTGAAATAATCACGTGTATTACATCAAGAAAAATGTTTACACAGTAACACATGGACAGAAAGACAGAAAGAAACACAAATGTTTGAAGTCAATCTTGGTATTCGCCCAGCTAACAAAATATGTTCTAAGAACATTTTGCTACAGTAGCTTTCTCATTAAGTTATGAAAACTATATTTCTGAAAGCTATCTGAATCCGGTTGTTGAAACTTTTGTTTTTTCTTGGTAATTTGAATGTTAAAGGGTTAGTTCACCCAAAAATGAAAATTCTGTCATTA
>NW_015610103.1:0-665 GCF_001515605.1 Sinocyclocheilus anshuiensis | reverse complement strand
TCTCTCTCTCTCTCTCTCTCTCTCTCTCTCTATATATATATTTATTTTTTTTATTTTTATTTTTTTTGTGCTTGGAAACCATACCCCATTGTATACATGTTTTTTCAGATCTCTGTAAGAAGGATCCGTAAGATCGGCCCTTTTTCAGAATGGAAGAACACTGTTATCTACATGAAATATGTCTGTGGTTTTCAAGGATGTACTTGGCTGTTTTTTCCCCTCAGAGGGAACTGCAGGGATGCAGATTAATGAAGAACCCAGAGAGGAACAGATAGGTGAGAGGAAGTTTGAGAAATGTCTGAGTGGAGGAGTTTTGGATGTCTATTCCTGAGAATCATCATTGAAGCTGCTGAAAAATCTTAAGAGGTGTGTTTTAGTGATACTCTGGTTGGCACAGGATTTTTTGTCAGTGATGGTAAAATTTAATTTCAATGTACATCAAGTTTGAGCACAAAATGAAACATAAGTTTATACAAGCAGGAGCTCGTACAGTTTTGGTGGCGTAACAGTGGCCATGTACACACTTCAGCCTCTTCCGAGCACTTAATCCTGTTCTGTACACACAGAGTTTGGTTATTTACAGAGCTACGTGTCATGACTCATTTGCTAATTTTGACACTAGTCTGTTTCCCTCCAACGTAGTTGCTTCCAACAGCTTTGCGGTC
>NW_015610102.1:0-668 GCF_001515605.1 Sinocyclocheilus anshuiensis | reverse complement strand
CGCAGAGGAGAGAGCAAAACAAAACACCAGTCACGATTTAGAAGTACAAAAAGGATTTGTAGAGAAAAATGTCAGACGATTTTGATATAAGCCAAGAGGAGACTGGTTTCCTTTGCTAAAGGAAACTTTACTTCTGTAAACAAAACTTGGTTCTTGTGAGACTAACATTCTCACCGAAGCATATGCTACATATACATCATCGGCTGGAACGCCACTCTTGTGAACACACGTACTAGTTAGCTGGAGCTAGAGAATACATTTTGTAAAGTTATAAACATGGATTTTTGTTTCAAATACACAGATTCACTTCAGGAGCCCTTTATTAACCCCCCAGAACTGTGTGGAGCACTTATGGATGGACGCAGTTTATTGGACTTCAATTAAAGATCACCCAGTCACTGCCATTATAAAGCTGGGAACAGCCAGGACATTTTTTTAATATAAAACCGATTGTATTCACATGAGTCATACACCTAGAATGTCTTGAGTAAATTATGGGGTAATTTCCTTTTTTTGGATCACCATCCTTTAATACCAGACAATATTGTTTCAATTTGTGTTGTGGTCAATGATTTTTTTTTTTTAATAATCTACTACACAAAAACCCTTGCAATAGTACAGGTTCTGAGAGTTTGGCACACTGCATATGAAACTGAACTGAGAAACAC
>NW_015610101.1:0-668 GCF_001515605.1 Sinocyclocheilus anshuiensis | reverse complement strand
GGCATTTTTATTAGTTTTTTTTATTTATTTAATTTTTTTGTGTGTATATAATTTTTATTCATTTGTATTTGTTAATTATTTTAGTACATATAGTTAAACTAAATGAAAATGAGAAATGTTTCCTTGGAAACTAGCTGAAATAAAATAAGTTGAAGTTTATTTTTATTTCGTTTAACGTTGACTTTATTTCAAGTAATGATAATGTTTTTTATTGATATATTTTTCGCTTCAGTTAACTATAATAGCCCTGGTTTAAAAAAAAAACTTATGCTGATTTTAAGCAATTTGAATGAATGCATTCTGAAAATATGATTATTTAATTAAAATCAAATAGATGCAAATAGTTACTAATAAACTTTTTTTTTTTTTTTTTTAAATGATGTCTTTTTAAATGAATGTGTGCATCACATTAAGTTTATTAATTTATGTTAAAACTGTGTTATCCAAATGGATGGAAATTTTACATGCAATTCAAATACATAAATCTAAATATGTTTTGAGTGTATTCGGATGTGGTTTTAGTAGCGTTTACTGCTGATGGGTTGAGCTCAGTCGGTCTGATTTCTTCGCCTGCGTGTTTTTTCTGCAGGTCCATCGCAGTGTTTGTGGACGAGCAGAACCAAGCGACGGTGAAGCTGGGCTCGTCTGCAGATAAAGCTCTGGCTCTG
>NW_015610100.1:0-668 GCF_001515605.1 Sinocyclocheilus anshuiensis | reverse complement strand
ATTTGTCCAAAAAGAAAATTCTTTCATCATTTACGACAGTTAGTTCCAAACATGACTTTTTCTTCTTCTTTGAAAATGATGGAAAACATTGACAAATTAAACATTTTGCAGAAGAAAAAGTCATGCAGGTTTGAAAAAAATATATACGAGGGAAAACAAATCAGAACCAGACAGAATTTTCTTTTTTTTTGTGAACTATTCCTTTAACATCCATTCCTACAGAAACCATATTGTGTTTTTGATTTCTCGGCTTCATATTTCTGAGTTGTCAATATCGTCCCCCTTATTCTGTCTTGCAATCATCTAATCAACATCAGCAAAATTGGAGAAGAGCTTGGTTAGAAAAGAATTAATTGACAGACACACAAAGGCCTGATGTATCTTTTCTACAACAGTAATCCCATCGTATTGAACTGCCTTCTGCATTTAAGATAGAAACAAAAGGATAGCCATTCCTTCAAAAAGATGCTGTAATCAGAATCCCAGTATGGCTCATTGACATGACTGCACAAGTGAGAAGCACATTCATCTGATTAGTATTGTTATTAAACATATTAAGAGTGACCTATCTGCAGATGTGAGAAGAATGGTGATAACACCAGTTAGAACATTAGGCTATGTAAATCGTACTTAATTGATTTTTTTTTTATTTTTTTTTGTGGTGGTGG
>NW_015610099.1:0-667 GCF_001515605.1 Sinocyclocheilus anshuiensis | reverse complement strand
GGTGAATAACGATCATTTCTTATACTGGGGTGAAGTGTTACATCGTGGGGATGATGGCCTCGAGTGTCGAATCCAGGTCATTGAGCAGACTGAGTTCATTGATGACCAAACCTTCTTGCCTCATCGGAGCACAAACCTGCAGCCTTACACGAAACGGGCTGCAAATACGAAGCTTCAGTCTGCTGAGAAGCTGATGTACATTTGCACAGACCAGCTTGGGTTGGAACAGGATTTTGATCAGAAGCAGATGCCTGATGGCAAGCTCAACATCGATGGCTTTGTGTTGTGTTTAGATGTAAGCAAAGGATGCAATAGGAAATTCGACGACCAGATGAAATTTGTCCACAGCCTTTATTCTCAAATTTCCAAGACGAAAAAACCCATAATCATCGCAGCAACAAAATGTGACGAGTGTGTCGAGCAATACCTGAGGGAGGTGCAGACGTTTGTTACAGGTAAAAAGAATCTCATGTTGGTGGAAACATCAGCTCGAGCGTCTGTGAACGTGGAACTCTGTTTCAATGCTCTGATACAGCAGATGGACAAAACCAGAGGAAAACCCAAAATCATCTCTTTTTTGGAAGCGTACAAATCCCAGAGACAATTAGTAGCTTCAGTTTCAGACAAGTTTGAAAAGCTCATCGTTCAAACTGTCCGAGATTATCAC
>NW_015610098.1:0-667 GCF_001515605.1 Sinocyclocheilus anshuiensis | reverse complement strand
AAAACAAACATTTATTTACAGGATGCCAACCACCACAGTAGCAGCAATTTCAGAGGAGTGACGCTAAATAAACGTAGTGTGCTGTGCAATTAGAGAAAAAAAAATCTGAAATACATCTAAATGCCAACGTGATTTTAGAGTATAAAAAAAAAATCCATCTCAGAGGTCTAAGATCAGTGTTAATGGAGTTTTCATAAAAACTGCAGGTGAAGTCAAGCACAAAGACAGAGAATCACTTGTTTAAAACTCATAAAAGGAAAATTAAATAAGGGAGAAAAATAAAAAAAACAAAGTCAAGAGAAAAATAGTAAAATGCAGAGCTAAAATATTTACAATTCTTCAACAAAGTCAAAATGATTCACATTCAGTATTTCCATAAAAGCTTTTTTTTGTCTTCATTGATGCCCATCCGTCCATCTTTGATCCACGGAGTTCAGTGTGTGATGGTAGAGTTCAGAACTCCAGCCTTGACGCTGGATTTAGAGGCATTTGAGAGCTCCCGCTGTAGACACAAATATGAAGTCATATTACCATTAGACAGTCCACAACCCTTCATGTTTACGCATCTTTTACCAGTCTTAAAGGGACAGTTCACCCAAAAACGAGCAATAATATAATCATTGTTCCAAACTAAGGCTGTGCGATATTGAAGAAAAATGCGGTATGC
>NW_015610097.1:0-661 GCF_001515605.1 Sinocyclocheilus anshuiensis | reverse complement strand
ATTTTTTTAATATATATATATATATATATATATATATATATATATTATAAGTTTAGATTCTAATAAAGAGAAATTACAGGCCTCATGGCGTTATTTATAAATGTAGTTATAGGACGCTGATGAGAACTAAGCGTCTAGTTGTTCATTGTGGAATTTTCCCGTCTCTCCGCAGCCATCCGCGGCTTCTCTCCACAGCACAAGATCAACAGCTTTGCAGAGGCTAAAGGTCTGGACCGCATCAACGAGCGCATGCCACCCCGCAAGGATGGAGTCAACCACGTGGGCCACTCCATGGGCAAGATGAACATGTCGGAGACCAACGGCACCGAAGACAACAGTAACATCCAGTGATGAAACGGCTGCCCACTCACCTGCACCTGAGTCCATGCCACCGCCACGACGCATGGCATGACAACGCCAAACCCGTGATTTAAGGCCTCCTGCTTCCAAAAACACCCAATGACATCACCTACACATCCCTCCCTTCTCCAATGTCCAATTAGAGAACCAAACTATCTTTAATGTTTCACTGAAAAGAGGCAGGATGTTTTCTTGCTGTCAGTTTGCCGCTTGCAATTTTCGAAGCGGATACCTTGCCGATGGCAAGTTTCTGCCTTTTTTTGGGAGTGTCGAATGGGAAGGAGGGGTGGGGGGTGATTTG
>NW_015610096.1:0-667 GCF_001515605.1 Sinocyclocheilus anshuiensis | reverse complement strand
AACTTGGCAACATTTTCATAAGAATATCTCATATTTCATAGGAATGTTGATTTATCATTTCTTGTTGTGTTTCCCCAAAATGCCTGATTAACATGCCATTTGTCCTGGTGTCCGCTACAGAAGGCATGTATGAAAAATATTCCGTTTCATAACAAAAAGTCATATTTCGATTTGAAACCCCTTAACATTTTTCTGAGATGTTTTTTTTTATGACAAACTAATTAGAAAATTAGTCAAATTTAGATGATTATTAAAAAAATATCATATTTCCCTAAGAGTGCTAAATTTGATCATTCTGTCAACATCAGTCGTTTTGTAGTTATTATTATTATTGTTATTATTATAAAGACTTATTAAATCAAATTGTGTCTGGCCCTTTACCATTTTTTTCCCTCACATGTTTTTTTTTCCCCTCACAATTTCTCACATTTGTGGAAAATTCCTCACATTAGACCAACAAACAAAAATATGAGCAACAAAATAAGTAAACAAAAAATAAAAAAAGTTAATAAAACTATTAAAAGAGAATTTTATATAGTGTGCCTTTGCCTCCCTTACAGATTCATTTTAATTTGTTAATTCAATATGGCGTCTAACCTGACAAAGGTCTATTCCCTCTCTGATATCTTTATGCACACACACACACTCACTCACTCACTCACTCACT
>NW_015610095.1:0-653 GCF_001515605.1 Sinocyclocheilus anshuiensis | reverse complement strand
TGTGTGTGTGTGTGTGTGTGTGTGTGTGTGTGTGTGTGTAAAAGGCCTATAGAAATATGACATCTCAAAAAAAGAAAAAGTCCAGAGCTCTTCACCACATGCACAGGCTGTTTGTTCAAACAGCATTTCTGTCAGACCACAGCAGGTGTCAGTTTGACTCGGAAGCTGAAGGGCTAATGTGGTAGTGTAACTAATGATGTGAGAGGGTGGCCGGTGTCAACTTTTTTTGTTTTGCCAAACTCAACAATTAATAATCAAAGTATTATAACCATTTCAAAGCCAATTAACTCTGTAATCATTAAATTCAAGGAGATTCACTCAATATTCTTCTACTTACTTATTTAACATAGACAGGCAATTAGCTTTCAAAAACTATCAATGTTAAATGATAAGGAATTAGGAATGTATTAAAGTCTTAATAAGGACCAGAAGAACATTGATATATTATATAACTATACATGAAACATTAAATACCATATAAATATACACGTGTTCAAGTGCGAGCATGATATAGGAGGGTCAGACGCTGTTGGGGGAGGATTCAGGTTCACACAGATTAACAGACGGCTTTTGGTGGATAGTAGTTCAGACAAGGAAAATGTTTTATATGTTTGTTTTGTTCTGTTTGTGCTGGTGGCGTCTGATTGGTAAGT
>NW_015610094.1:0-667 GCF_001515605.1 Sinocyclocheilus anshuiensis | reverse complement strand
GTTGCACTATTGCACTGAGAGGTTGCTACATAAACACTTGAGACGGGAATGTTCTGATATCCAGCGGCTTTACGCTTCTGGCAGAAGCATCTCAGGAGGTTCTGATAAAAAAACAAACAGTGAGCGGATAAAAACATCAGCCAGAGATTCGTTCCCCTTTTGTATCAACAGCATTAATGTAATCTTGTCATGGTAAAACCAAATAAATACATTAATGCTGAATTATTTTCCTTTTTCATCTGTTTTAAATTCAATAAATCATCAAGTACCTCTTTTACAATCCCATGACACAGAGTCCTACATGAATAGCTTTTCTAAAAATAATAAGATATAAGAGCAATAGTGGCATTGGAAGATGAGATATAAGTTACAGGGTACAGTAAGTTCCTGAAATAGTAGGTGTGTTCGTCTTGAAGCGGCGCTGCACAGACTGATCTGTGTTTGACATCAAAGTACCGCGAGAGCAATTAGAGAGCAGACCGCTTCATATGCTTTCCAATCGCTCTCGCGGTACTTTGATGTCATACAGCGATCGGTCTGCACAGCGCCGCTTCAAGCCGAACATGTCTAGTGTCTTAGAGGTCCTAAATTCAGCTAGCAACTATCTGAAGAAAAGTAGTTGTGACGTACAAAATGTTTCTTTAAAAATTAAGTTACGGGATTACAA
>NW_015610093.1:0-667 GCF_001515605.1 Sinocyclocheilus anshuiensis | reverse complement strand
TGAATCTTCCAAACTTGCTGGACGGGGAAGAGTTTGAACACATTTAGTTAGTACGAATCCCCTGTACCTACTATGTACAATGTACCTTTTTTGACTACTTTATCAGAAGTAAAGCTTTTTGAATGTAATAAAGACAAAAAGAACAGGATTTGTAACATTTGTTTTTCGGTGAGTCAGTTCACTACAAATTGCGTGTGAGACTGTTAACTTTGTGTACTGTACATTTTTGTAGTTCTCCCAATAAAATAATTTTTGGAAAAAAAAAAAAAAAAGTTGGAGTGTAGTCCATGTGGTTTTCATAAAAAAAACTAAAAAAAAAACTGGAGCTGTTTTGAAACATACTTATGCATTAGCTCTTAAAGTCACACACACAAGCCACCTTTTCTATTCTTGTAGTTTCTCTCTGAAAACAATCTCTCTCTCGACGCACATGAACCCTGACGGCTTCTGCATGCTGAGGTTGAGTCGAACCGCAGTGGTCTGCATGCTTAGCTGCCTATGAAAGGCATTATAGGGGTTGCTCCAACCTGGTAGTTTTGTTTTCTGTGGCTGACTAAGACTGAACTCATCTTTATGCAGTGTCAAAACTTTTTTGATGCATATAAATGCATATTTCAAACAATACATGATTCATGACATGACAGTTCGCTTGCTTTGGTTATTTGAT
>NW_015610092.1:0-667 GCF_001515605.1 Sinocyclocheilus anshuiensis | reverse complement strand
TTTTTGGGGTGGTGAGTGCTAGCAGAACTTCTCCAAGTGAACCCAGCCTTCATCCCTCCCATCACTTGTGTTTCCGCCTAACCAGGAATAGCTCATTACCTAATATATCACCTATAACCAGAAATATAACCCACTTCTCTAGAATACCAACCCTGACCTCAAACAACTTCATCTTTATGAAGGTCTCATGCTTTACTGCACTTGGTATTAATATCCATTTAATTGCATCTTTCAAAAACATTCAAAAATCTTACTGACTCCAAACAAAAAAAGGGGGGGGGGAAGCGTGTAAAGGAAAAGCACTTAAGACCACCAGAAGGAATGATTATTCATGTTTAAACACATGGGTAAAGAATGAAGCACATTTTTAGGATAAAGTAGTGCCAATATTCAACTCCATCTTATTGTACAATCCAGAATTTTGAAATCTTCTATAGTCTATAATGTCTATAATGCATGAAGCACCATTGTCAGGGTGGTCAAATCAATGTATCATTGACAAACAATCAGCATCATCAGAACTTCATTAGGAGAATGAAATGGCATGAGAGTTGCATGATGGGTAATGAATGCCCAACACACCTCCGGAAGTTTCACTGAGGGAACCTGCTTTTGTTTGATCTTCTCTCTTCTTCTCTTACACTAATTTGAACTCTTTTACTCTCTG
>NW_015610091.1:0-667 GCF_001515605.1 Sinocyclocheilus anshuiensis | reverse complement strand
CTACTATTATTCAAAATCAAGAAGCTGACACTTAAAAAAAAAAATTTAAATACTAGCTGGGATGTCAAATTGTATGGTAAGAATACATGAAGCATTGACATATAAGCACTTGTTTGATCTAAAATGTTGCATTATATGCATTAACTGGTCAAATCTGGGGCACTTCCTGCTACATCATTTCCTGTTTCCTTTCACACAGATGAAGATTGGTATCACAGAGACTGAGATACAGGAGACGACCAAAGAGAGGATGCAGAAAGTGGACGAGATCAAACAATCACTAGTTGATATGAAAGTGAGTAACGCAGCAGCTTCACTTGTTTTCTTCATCCCGCACCATCTAAAATCCCCAAAGTCTTAGAGAAAAGTGAACAGCTATGGTTTTAATGTCAGCTGATTTTTAGTGAAGCAGGACATTTGGTCATACAGTGTCAGGGTTTTTCATCACCCTTAAATCTAGATATATGATGAAAACCTTCCATCATCCTTGCTTCTGCTTCCCCTCTGTGCTCCAGATGTTGTCAGAGCATGAGGTGCAGCGCAGCATGCAGCTGTTTGGAGCTTTGATAAGCTCTCTCGAGCGCAGTCAGGCCGGGCTGCTGGAAGTGACTGAGATAAACCATCGCTCAGCAGAGCACCAGGCTGAGCTCATGATCAGAGAGCTGGA
>NW_015610090.1:0-667 GCF_001515605.1 Sinocyclocheilus anshuiensis | reverse complement strand
GCGAGCGGCGAATGTTTGAAATGGCCAACTATTTTTCTTCCAGTCGCTACTATGTCAGTTACACTACGCTGTGAGAGCAACCCTTCATTTACAGCCAGCTGAAGAGTGTGGGCCATACAAGGCAGGTTAGGTAGGTGAGCATCCTGCATTGCTTTACACATGTTTGCGGCATTATAACGCACAATTACATGCACTTTGCTTTTGGAAATGTTCCAGGTTTTAAGCATTTCATCAAAAGCCATGACAAGCGCAGATGCTGTATGTGAATTCTTGTGCATGTAAGAGAACTTTTTGTAGTTCGAAATCAGCATCAATATACTGGGCCGTCAGACTCAGCATAGATATTGGGCTCACATCAGCGCTCCATATATCGGTGGTAAAACTAATGTATCTGACCTCAGCATTAAGTAGACGTGAACATGAGCTGACACAGCATTGTAGATTTCAGGTAGAGCCACATCCGATAGACGGCGGAAACCTTGGTCTTCTACAACGGAAAACGGCTGGTCATCCAGTACAATAAATACCATTACTTTCTTTGTAATGGCTTGCGCTTTTGAACTATCTCGGCTGTAACTCTGGTTTTGTAGAATGACGGATTTCACCGATGGTTGAGTGAGGAATGAAGGTCTTGCCTGTTTTGCATTATCAACAGACTTTTGATACT
>NW_015610089.1:0-667 GCF_001515605.1 Sinocyclocheilus anshuiensis | reverse complement strand
GGTGGGATGGGAGGACGAGTAGTAATTACCTTACACAAACAAGGCCGAGATTGCCTGTGAAGCCACCTCTTTATTTCAACTGGTGAGGAGAGAAGCGGTTAGAAGGGGGGAGGAAGGGAAAAGGGCCACATAATGACTTCAAAACAGAAGTACAAGTGTGCCTCTTCAAGAGGATGTCGATTCTTTTATTTGAAAACATGTTTCCTTAAAGGGATCGTTCACCCGAAAATAAAAATTGTCATAATTTATTCACCCTCCACTTGCTCTGATCCTGTATGAGTTTCTTTCTTCTGTTGAACACAAAATAAGTTATTCTGAAGAATGTGGGTAACCAAACAGTTGACCGTAGCCATTGACTTCCATAGTTTATTTTTCAATACTATGGAAGTCAATGACTACAGTCAACTATTACCAACATTCTTCAAAATAACTTCTCTTGTTTTCAACAGCTAAAAGAAATTCATACATGTTTGGAAAAAGTGGAAGGTGAGTAAATGATGAACTATCCCAAGCAACCTGTAACTTCCAGGATTAATTAAAGGGATAGTTCACCCAAAAATAAACATTCTGTTGTCATTAGCTCAAATGCATATGACTTTGTGTTCTTATGTTGAACACAAAAATTTTGTAATATAAAAAGCAAAATCACCTTAAAAATAATAAAAAA
>NW_015610088.1:0-667 GCF_001515605.1 Sinocyclocheilus anshuiensis | reverse complement strand
TTCAGAAGTCAGAAAGAGCTTTATTGCCAAGTATGTTTGCACATAAGGAATTTGTGTCACAATCTTCCAGTACACAGAGACAACAACACACAGATAATAAAAAATAAGATGAGAATAAAATACACATGTATACATAAAAAAAAAAACAGACAAATTGAAAAATAAAATAATTTGTATGTACATGCTTGCTATAGATAGAATATAATAGGAATTGAACAGAATAAGATGTAGGGATGAACTAAGCTGTAGGGTGGTAACAAATAAATATAAGGTTATTGCACATTTATATTAAATAAAAATATACATTTAAACTATAATACAATTTCACGTAATTGTAATTAACATGCAATCAAATGTCAGGATGCATTACATTCAGGCTAATACTGTATTTCCATAATAAGTAGGCTTTAATTAATTAATTAATTAATGAAAGCTAAAGTGTAAGTTACTACTTTTTTTAACCCATTTTATGTACTGCTCTCTTAGCCCAACTGCAGGGAAGTTGTAACTCAGGAAAATATTAATATGTAGGGAATATTCTTTCGAAGGAAAAGCTGTGTTGAGCTGTGTTTCTGCTCTCAGCCTCTCCTGCGTGTTGTGTGTCTGCGCGCGCGTGTGAATGCTGGTGATGTCACACTGGTGTGGGTCATTTGAAGGTTAGCAGCCT
>NW_015610087.1:0-667 GCF_001515605.1 Sinocyclocheilus anshuiensis | reverse complement strand
GCATGTTAAGATTGGCAGCTCTGTCATCATTTAAATTAATTGTGATGAATTATTCAGCCCTCCCTTCAGTCCCTCCTGTGTTTCTTGAATAATGACCATTCCAGCTGGACTGAAAAGTCCCACACAACCAAAGCTGCATAAAAAACATGCTTCCTCCGATAAGCAAAAACACATGTAGAGCTTGTAGTATTGTTTTGTTGCGGTTTTAGTTTGTAGCTAATTATCCCTCTCAGTATATTGTCTCGCTTTCAGGACACTGTCTTCATGGAGACATTCGTGTTCACTCTTAACTTAGAGCAGATACGCAGATCTGCACTGGTGCTGCGCCTGCAGGCTCACACACCACGTAAGCGTACACTGGGAGTGTGTGTATTATCTCTGCGAACCCTAGGACCGGAGGAAACAAAGCACTGGCTGGATTTCAAGCCTCACTCTAAAACACATGTGAGTCCTCACCTGCTGTATCTCTTTGTGACTGCATATCTAATCCCAAATGTGTCTCCCTCTACATATCCTTCCTAATTTTGACAGTAAGGTTCTTTGAAAAAAAACTTCCACCTGCAATTTCCCCACAGTGCTGCACTCACCCACTGGACCACATATTTTACTTGCATCACAAATTACACAGCTGCACTAGTTCTGCTCAGGTCTCTCCTGTGATATTTAG
>NW_015610086.1:0-667 GCF_001515605.1 Sinocyclocheilus anshuiensis | reverse complement strand
GACCCAGAACAGCCTATCACAATAAACTATTCACATTTCACCACAATCATTATTATTTATTTGAAATCCAATATTTAAGTGTGCCTTCATGAGTGAGGAACAAATGGGCCTCCTTATTCCAGAGACCATTTGCATTTGCATAAAAGGAGCTCTTTTCACTGATCCGCTAAGGTAGCTGGATTGAAAAAGTCTTGATCATCAATTTATAGCCATTCACAAATGAATCCAGCAATCATTCCTCAAGCCTGCAAGATCAATCAGTCTTTCCAAAGAAATAAACAAAATGAAATGATTGCTTAGTGGAATAGCACTTAATTGCCAAGTTCCATGTAACAGTAAAAGTCAAGTTGTTCTAGATTTAGTTTATTTTTGTTGTACTGCTTCGAGAATAAAGATCTCTATAATAACAAAAGAATCTCAATGTCATCGAGACTAAACGTCTTCCTTTTGCAATAAACATGCACAGCCTTGCCTCGCATCTCATTTCATCTGAATGTTTACCAGTGATGTGATGTGATGCTGTTAATGCACGCTCAACCAGGCTGTTCCACTCACAAAAAGCACTTTGTCAAAATGAGGATGGCTATGAGAAGACTGATGGCCTTCACATTTGCCAAGCGCACCATTAAGGAAATGTTTAGACTCATAAACAAAATGATATAACGGG
>NW_015610085.1:0-667 GCF_001515605.1 Sinocyclocheilus anshuiensis | reverse complement strand
AAAAAAAAAAAAAAAAAAAAGTATATATAAAAAATTGTAATTCCTGTAATTACTCCAGTCTTCAGTGATCCTCCAGAAATCTTTCTAATATGCTGATTTGGTGCTCAATAAACATTTATTATTAATATCACAAACAATTGTGCTGCTTAATTTTTTGTGGAAACCGTGATGCATTTTTTTATTTGAATTTAAAAAATGTTAATGTCTTTACTGTCACTTTTGATCAATTTAATGCATAAATTTCTGTTGAATAAAAGTATTAATTTCTTTAATAAATACATAAACAAATAAACAAACAAACACTTTAAAATGACAGTGTAGGTCTTTATCAACAAAAGTATTAATTTCTTCAATAAATACAAAAACAAACAAACAAACACTTTAAAATGGTAGTGTATTTCTTTCATTAATGGTAATGTAGGTCCAGCATTAAAAACAACAACAAAGCCAAAAACCATACAAACTATAATATATAAATCTGAGCTAATCTCTCTGCCCTTGTTTAGATCAAAACACCCTTGCAAAACTCACCACCACATCCTGGTCCACTCGGTGGCGATTGGCTCTGACCTCCTCCAGCTGCCTCTGTGCCTCCCCCAGAGCTCGAGACTTACTTTCCATCTCCTGTTTGAGCTCTTGTTTCTCCCGCTGGGCACGCTGGATATAT
>NW_015610084.1:0-667 GCF_001515605.1 Sinocyclocheilus anshuiensis | reverse complement strand
AACACATAACTGCACCATTAAGCTTTTGAATGGAGCGAAAGAAGAAAATACAGGGTTTAAAGAACAAGATGACGCTAATGGATTGCTGGTACAAAAAGCACAGCAGCGATTCTCCTGTATGCCTCGCCAAGTGCAACAGCTTGAATGATGAAAGCCCTCCTTCAGTCACCTGAGACTGGGGTCAAATGAGGGCCATGAATCGATTGGCAGTGTGGTTTGTGTTTGCAATGACTGCGCCTTCAAACACAAGAAGCGATCCATAATTAACTGGCCCACTCTAGAGAGAAGCTATAATAAACCAATCAATACTGTGAGCTTCAATGAATGGCCCTGACAGCACAGTACGGCTTGTTCTGCAGCCCATTTCCACCGGGGAAGAAAGGAGAGGTCTAGATATAGTTGAAAAACAGGAGCAAGAGAAAAAAGAAAGCGTCTTGCTCAAATTGAAAGTAAGTGGTGAGTCACTGCGAGCACTTTGTGATGAAATTGAAAACAACTGATGGAACAATGAAGAAACAAATTAAGTCGTGGGACTGAGAACGTACAGTCTGGGAGGGAATCTTTAGGCATCTCTCAAATCGATTGCATTTTGATTCAAAAAGGCACAGCCAGATTCCAAAACAAGTCTTTGTGCATTTCAATTTCGAAAGGTGGTTTGTGGACAGAT
>NW_015610083.1:0-666 GCF_001515605.1 Sinocyclocheilus anshuiensis | reverse complement strand
CTAGTGGCAAAGAATGAATTTGCATTTTCATTCAGACCAACGCAATATGCTAATGTTTTATGTTGACGTCAACATGAAACGGCTTGGAATTCATAATTGCAGAATGTTTTCATTCACTTAGAGCTGTGTTACACACTGGATAAAAGGTAATTTTTAAAAATCCATAATAGGGGCACTTTAAAATTTAAAATAACTATTCAATTTGAATATACACAAGACTTTTTTTTAATCAAGCAGACTAACAGAAACGGCGGGTCGTATCTTTCAAGTGGCACTAACTAGGGCATGTTTTGAAAATTGTATCTCACTGATGTCATTCCATAAGCATCAAGGTTGAGTTCTTCCTGGCAGTCGACTTGTTGGCATGAGATAGCGTTTTACAAAGCAGACTGCAATCTTTAAAGGCCTCAGACTGTAGTTTATAGTGAAAATTGGTTCAACTCCATCATCTGTGGCGTAAAGAAAGGCTGTCAGAAGAGTGACTGCCCCTCTTTGTTATCATAAATACAGCCCTGAGAGCTAAGGAAAGAAAACTCAATAGAGGTTTCAAAATAGATGACATCACTGCCGCCCTGAAATGAAGGTCTAAAAATAGGAAGCATATCCGGCCAAAGGAGAGTGACAACATACAGTGGGTACGGAAAGTATTCAGACCCCCTTCAATTT
>NW_015610082.1:0-667 GCF_001515605.1 Sinocyclocheilus anshuiensis | reverse complement strand
GAATTATCTGCTCAGGATGATGAGTAGCTGGGCCATCGTCTGCAGCGTGTGGTACCTGCCTCCGATGAGCCGTCAGGTAAGGCTCACACACATGCATCCTCTGTGAATGCAGTAAAATCTGTGGTATGAATGAGTTGCACTGCCCTTCCCATTTTTGCATTGGTGCATTTAATACACAAATCAAGCACAAATGAGCCCGTGTGGGTTTGGAGTTTTCTCCACCCACCACAGATTGGAAATGGACATCTGTGTTTGCATGTGGGCATGCAAATAAACAAATAGACCATTGTTTTTAACGCATCTAAAAGCCTACCATCCCGAAAAAAGCATAGGTAAATCATTGTGCTGGTGTGATCCGCCCCACCTTGAATGTTACAAAAGTTCTCTGGAAAATCACTGGAATAATGTTGGAAGTCCTTCCTTTATGCATTTGTAGTTTGTTTTACTATTTCAGAAAAATAAGATCTGTTTCTTCAGTTAGAAATAAACATGCTGTTAACTGAAAATGCTGAAAATAAGTATAAAAATACATTTTAGACACCTAATAAATTTTAAAACCAAAGGTCAAGGTTTTTTTTTGTCAAGGTCTGTTTTGTCTCCTTGCAGGAAGGTGAGGATGCAGTGCAGTTTGCTAACAGAGTAAAGGCAGCCATTGCCAGACAGGGTG
>NW_015610081.1:0-667 GCF_001515605.1 Sinocyclocheilus anshuiensis | reverse complement strand
GACACAATTTTTATTTTTGGCTTACAGTAACCATCCCTTTAATTAGCTATTGTTCATTTCATTTTTTCACAGGTTCTCAGAGATTTACTTTTGAGGCTTATGAAGCTATTAGGTGCCTGAAATTGCTCATGCATATTTTATAAGGCACCATTTGTATTCCTGCCAAGTTCTGTCATCGCCAGGGTGACACTATTGAAATCCCCGTCAGCCAATCAGAAGCGCTGGCATCACTGATTAGAGGTCAGGAGAGGTCACCGATTAAGCAGAATGAAAGCTCAGCATGCTGGGGACTCTAATTTCACTGAAGCACATCCGCCTCAGGATCGATAATACACACAACATACTTATTCTGTGATTTCAGCGTGTGACTGAACACAGTGGATTTACTGATTGATTTAGCCATGGGTTTGACAGGAATGATGAAATGAAGCCTGGGATGGAGTTGTTTGGTCAGCTGATGTGTGTTTGTGTTGTGTGTGTTTCTCAGATTGTGGGTTGAATGTCCATAAGCAGTGCTCGAAGATGGTGCCCAACGACTGCAAACCGGACCTGAAGCACGTGAAGAAGGTTTACAGCTGTGATCTCACCACACTGGTCAAGGCTCATAACGCTACACGACCCATGGTGGTGGACATGTGCATACGAGAGATCGAAGCACGAGGTGACT
>NW_015610080.1:0-667 GCF_001515605.1 Sinocyclocheilus anshuiensis | reverse complement strand
AGGGGAGCCGAGCTCTCCCTAGCTCCCCCGTAGTTCGCACCCTGATTATAACTAACTAAAACTAGAAAAATGCACTACTTTGTTTAAATTTATTTTATTTTATTAAACATATAAACAAATTAACAAAAAAAAACTGAAATAAAATGAATAAATAATATATGTTACTAATATGTACACTATAAAACATTTTTAAAGTTGTAAATAAAACAATTTTTTTTTTATAATAAGATTACTATAATGATTATTTACTCATTTATAATTTATATTTGTAATACAATTACTACATGTTTAATTCACTGTTACCTGCTGTAATTTTTTTTAATTTACTTAAATTTAGTGCAAATTTTCATAGTGTAGACAAACTTATAAAATAAAATTAAATGTCAAAAACATAACAAAACTACTAAAACTTTAACTAAAACTACAATTAAAACAGAAAATATAAAAGATGAACTGGAAATATTTATAAAAACTAGTATTTCAATGATACCAAAACAACACTGCGTAGAGAAATCTAGTAAGCTTCCTTCAGTCTTGATAAAAATGGTTCATTTTAAATATTCACGATGTTTTAGAAGAGGAGGAAGGATGCGAGAGCAGAGGACAGGATATTTGGTTTCACAAGAGAAACTGATATTATTGTTGGATATAATTTCACATTCCTGCC
>NW_015610079.1:0-667 GCF_001515605.1 Sinocyclocheilus anshuiensis | reverse complement strand
ACACACACTCACTCTCACACACACACACACACACACTCACACACTGAGTCCACAAATAGGCATCCACAAAAAATCATGACCTATGACTGCAGCAAATGAAGTGTCATCACTGCTGTACTGTTATAAAGATCTCATTGATTTACATCACAAGACTCTGAATTTCATCATATAAATATCAGCATCTGCAGCAAATTCATAATTTTGTTCAGTTTGAGAATAAAACTGAGCTGCATATTCTCACTATATCAGAGCCATAAAAGCCTGATGGAGTACAATATTCCAAACACATACACAAGCTTTTTTCTAGATTTTTATATTCTGTCTTTTAAGGTTTATGTTTAATAAATGATTCCATTTTGAGGGAAAAATAGATTCAGAATATTATTTCATATGTCAGACTTTACAGGGTTAATAGAATATTGAAATTAACAAAAACTAATTAATTTATTGGTGTTAGTTTTACCCTGCTAGTCAATCTATAATTTTTTATTACTTATTTTATATTTTTTTGCTTAAACAGTATTCATTAGTTTTGAATTTTAGTAATAATGCTAGTAATAATATACAAATTTACTGTAAAATCTTGAACAATCAATTTTTTTAAATTACTAAACTAAAATTACTTATATGTATATATACATACACACACATATATATATATATATAT
>NW_015610078.1:0-667 GCF_001515605.1 Sinocyclocheilus anshuiensis | reverse complement strand
GCAGGATTGGACCACTTTTGTGCATCATTGTTGGGGTATTATCATTTAATATCGTTGTTGTACCTTGGCACTACGTCCAAACAGCATAGTAGTACCATTGTAGTATCCTACAGTCTCATAAATAAAGGTTTCAAAAGGGGGCTTTCACAACGATTTAACAGAAGAACCATTTTTGGTTCCCCATTTCAGTAAACAATTCTTAATAGATCATTTAAAAATTCTAAAGAACCTTTTTTTCAGTAAACAGAACCTTTTGAAGAATGGAGATGTTCCATGGATGTTAAAAGTTCTTACCAATAAAGAACCTTTATTTTTAAAGGGGATGTCTAATGCTATTTCATGCATTATGTGACTTATTTACACTGCTAAAGAGTTCGATTCTCATGCTAAACATGCCCAAAGTTTCAAAAAGTGAGTTGGACATATGACAGTATGTGCCAAATACACTCCTTCAGGGTTCATATAAGTTTCATTTTTGGGGGGGGGAGTATGGCCCTGTGTGATGTCATAAAGGGCGGAATGTCTTTTATGGCCAATTCTCCCGTAAGAGTGTGTGGACACATCAACCATCAACATGCTTCATGCTCTGCCCACAGCATGCCTCCATGAGTTTTTGGAGATTAGCGTAAAGCTGTATCTTTCTTTTATAAATCTGATAAAACTAAAG
>NW_015610077.1:0-666 GCF_001515605.1 Sinocyclocheilus anshuiensis | reverse complement strand
TTCAGAAATCATTCTAATATGCTGATTTGCTGCTCAAGAAAACCAGTTTTTATAACTTTTTATTATTACGATCAAAATTGAAAACAGCTGTACTGCTTAATATTTTTGTGGAGACCATTCTGCATTTTCTAATATGAATATAACGTTAAAAAGAACAGCAGTGATTTGAAATAGAAATCTTATGTAACATAAACATCTTTAGTCACTTTTTATTAATTTAATGCATCCTTTCTGAACAAAAGTGATAAATATTTGAACTGGGTGTCCTCCCCGTCACTTGTTAATTCTTATGGACATTGTTAGAAATTGTATTATTATTTACTTTTAATAAATCATTATTAAAATTCTTAATCTATGGGATTTTATAATTGGGATATAATATACTGTTTTGACTATTAATATCGCTAATATTTGTTAGGGTACAATTCTGAAAAGGTACTATTCTTTTCTTTAGAAGATTTTAAAAATATATATTTAATGAGATCAGCACAATGCAAAGACTTTTAATAAATTATTTACAATCTATTATGACCGCCAACTTGAAAATCTGTCATGGTTGAGGAATAGCCAAACACATCTGGGTTTCCACTAGTCTTATGACAGCTGACCACCTCTGGAGCCTAGAGCCCGACCGATATATCGTTTTACCGATATTATCGGCCGATA
>NW_015610076.1:0-667 GCF_001515605.1 Sinocyclocheilus anshuiensis | reverse complement strand
CAAACAGCAACATTAGACACTAACTAAAGTTAAAAAAGTGAAATTACAATCAACCACCCCTTTAATATAAGCTTATACTGTAAATAGACACTGATGTTGCTGTAATATTAAAAATGTTTTATGTTTCCACTGTGTACTTTCATGGTATGCAGTGGTCACTTTGGTACTTTTATGCCCTCTGAATAAAGACTTTTAAAGAAATTTTTCACAGGGCTTTTGTACTTTTTTTATATAATTTAAGCTTGTAATAATGCTGTCATTTGGGACACATACCATGATTTTGATTCTGCTGGGTCTGTTTTTGGGGCCTTTTTGCAGGCCAAAGATCTCTTGGTGGATCAAGAGATGGTGCCCTGTTAAATATTGTGTAAAATGAAGTACATGCTTGACCTATAATAACATGTGCTTAGTACCATAGTAATGTAATATACTCTATATGTTGTATTGTATATATCTTATTGCATTTTAATATTAGTTAATAGTTTCTTCCAAAAAATGAGTACCTGCAGAAGTACTGTCGACCACCTCTGAAGACCCCTGATCTAACAAATCTCATACCTAATTACACAGACCTGTTAATAATCAACTTACAGTCACCTGCAACTGGAATCTATGGCAGCTTTCATTCCATTACCCAGAGTTCATTGCTGTCCCACATGTTCAATAT
>NW_015610075.1:0-667 GCF_001515605.1 Sinocyclocheilus anshuiensis | reverse complement strand
GGTGAATAACGATCATTTCTTATACTGGGGTGAAGTGTTACATCGAGGGGATGATGGCCTCGAGTGTCGAATCCAGGTCATTGAGCAGACTGAGTTCATTGATGACCAAACGTTCTTGCCTCATCGGAGCACAAACCTGCAGCCTTACACGAAAAGGGCTGCAAATACGAAGCTTCAGTCTGCTGAGAAGCTGATGTACATTTGCACAGATCAGCTTGGGTTGGAACAGGATTTTGATCAGAAGCAGATGCCTGATGGCAAGCTGAACATCGATGGCTTTGTGTTGTGTATAGATGTAAGCAAAGGATGCAATAGGAAATTCGACGACCAGATGAAATTTGTCCACAGCCTTCATTCTCAGATTTCCAAGGCGAAAAAACCCATAATCATCGTTGCAACAAAATGTGACGAGTGTGTCGAGCAATACCTAAGGGAGGTGCAGACGTTTGTTACAGGTAAAAAGAATCTCATGTTGGTGGAAACATCAGCTCGAGTGTCTGTGAACGTGGAACTCTGTTTCAATGCTCTGATACAGCAGATGGACAAAACCCGAGGAAAACCCAAAATCATCTCTTATTTGGAAGCGTACAAATCCCAGAGACTATTAGTAGCTTCAGTTTCGGACAAGTTTGAAAAGCTCATCGTTCAAACTGTCCGAGATTATCAC
>NW_015610074.1:0-667 GCF_001515605.1 Sinocyclocheilus anshuiensis | reverse complement strand
AGCTTACACCCAACCTTTTTACGTCCAGCTGGTGCAACCGGCCCCAGATGACTAACAAGGAAATTAGTGCCTTCTATGCTGCTTTTCTATTCCTGAGTCACAAAGCAGTGAATCAGTATACATCTGCATTCATCCTTGGCCTTTGGTAGCTTCGTCGGTATGTTTTATTGTTATTGTTCATACTACCTTCAGTTGTATAAGAGTACTTTGAAGTTTTTGTAATTTGTATTAATTGAGTGCATCTTAGATGTAATTTCTCATTGGACCATATGAGAGCCATTGATACTGAATACTGACCACTTTTATTTGCCTGACAATTTATTTTCATGTTGTTTGATAAGCAGGAAAGTTAGATCTAGATTACAATATATTTATAAGAAGTATTCCTTTATGTACACATCGTGAATGTCAATTCATATTGTTTGTTTTCTTCTTATTTCAGTTTTACTCTACCCTTTTTAAAGTATGAAAAAGGACATTCCGTGTCTGTGAAGTTGATAAAGAAGAGTTTAGCTTGCTGTTGATGTATACACAGGACATATATGGAGAACAGGATACATACAGTTTATGGCCATGACTTATCTATAAAACCAGCTCTCTAATATGAGCTCTTAATTATACATTACAGTTCTGTCAGGACCACTATCGTCAAAGATGATTGACAATT
>NW_015610073.1:0-667 GCF_001515605.1 Sinocyclocheilus anshuiensis | reverse complement strand
ATTCCCTCGTTCATTTGTGTGATGTTCGCAAATGCCTTACAACTTCTATACGTGTCTGTGATTTTAGTCGCATTATGCAGGCATGTATACACTCTGGTCATTGACAATAGTCGCATTATTGGTTTATATGCAAACACAGTCTGACAGAATTGTTATGTCTGACTTAAGGTTATGAAAACCTTTTCACTCTGGAGTGATTGAGTCAGGAGGACATCAATAAGTGTATGTAATTTAAAGCGGTCTACAGTAGCCAGTCTTCCCCAAACTGAAATTTAAAACAAAAAAGAAAGAGAAAAGAAAGCTGGCCTTCAGTTCCACATCATCAAACCTCCATTTTTCTGAAGTCTTCTTTCATGCCTGTGCTTAATCTTACACATCTGGGCAAATCTGGGCACTACATCTGGGAAAACGTACCCATCAGTCTGTCAGAGCCATGTTGAGACGGAGGATGGATGGAGTTCACATGTTCTTCAAACCTCTCCTAGAGATGTTGTGAGCAATTATATCTCCAGGGCTAATTAACTAAGTCTACTAATTTTCCCTTTATGCACTTCTCATCTAATCAAAGAGACAAAACCAAAAAATTCCATCCTAATATTGAACTTATTGAGAAATCCACATACTGTTTGGCTAAAAAATTCTGTGCATGCATGTTTGACTTTGGCTT
>NW_015610072.1:0-667 GCF_001515605.1 Sinocyclocheilus anshuiensis | reverse complement strand
AGGGGGTCTGAATACTTTCCGTACCCACTGTATATATATATAACACCAACACACACATTATATTATTGTGTGCTGACGATAGATATGAGGGTTTTGGTGGTTGCCATGCCATTTTGTTGTTTGCGCGTTTCTCGTCAGATCTTGAATGTGAAATGCGATTGGGTCTTGTGTGTGTCGTAACCGACTGCATCATGCTAAAGTTTGGATTTATCTTTTGAATGAGATATGACTCAATAACAGAGCGGGAATATTTTAAAACCTTAAGTTTCACAATGTTTCTCACATAAATATATTATATGGCTTCAGAACACTTTTCATACAGTTTTCTGGTCAGTGTTTGCAATAAATACCTATGAATGTACTTTTATCTACCTCTTAAGTGTTTTATATTGTTGTTAAGTGGCTAATGCCTTCAAGTTCTGGTCAGAAATCTCGGGGCAATCGTTAATGACCAGCTGAATTTCAAAGACCGCATTGCAAGGACAGCACGATCACCCAGATTTGCATTGCACAATATTATGAAAGACGGAAGAAGGCCCTTGTTATTTCAAGGCTGGACTATTGCAATGCTCTTCTGACTGGACTTCCAGTATGTGCAATCAAACCTCTACAAATGATTCAGAATGCAGCAGCACAACTAGTCTTCAATGAGCCCAAGAGAGCCAAC
>NW_015610071.1:0-667 GCF_001515605.1 Sinocyclocheilus anshuiensis | reverse complement strand
GTGTCAGCGGCGGTGAGGTTGATGCCCAGACCTCCTGCTCGTGTACAGAGGAGGAACACGAAGCGGTCAGAATCCACCTTACTGAAGCGATCGATGGCGGCCTGCCGTAGATTCCCTCGAACTCTCCCATCAATACGCTCGTATGTATACCTACATGTATTATACAAATTTCAGAGAAGACATTTCCTTTTCACATCTATATTCTTTATGCATGAAAACTACCAATCCCACTCTTTCTCCACCATAGCTCTCATATTTTGTTTACTGTTTCAGCCATGCATTTTGAAATATTTTGATGAATATACACAAATGTTTGGGGTTGGGTAGATGTTTCTGAAAAAAGAATTATGCTCACCAAGGACGCATTTATTTTATCAACAATACAGTAAAAGAAAAAAATATATTGTGAAATATTATTACAATCTAAAATAATGATTTGATAAATTATAATAATAATATATAAAAATATAATTATAATAATGATCAATTATTCCTGAGTCAAAGTGAGTCAAAGCTGAATTTTCAGTTGTGCTGCTTCATATTTTTGTGTCAACAGTGATACTTTTTTTCAGGATTTTTTGATAAATAAAAAGTTAATAAGAACAGCATTTATTGGAAATATAAATCTTTTGTAACATTATGTCTTTACTGTCACTTTTGATCAATT
>NW_015610070.1:0-667 GCF_001515605.1 Sinocyclocheilus anshuiensis | reverse complement strand
TCAATATCACACACCCCTAATATATTTAACGTTTTGTTTAGAAAACATTTTTAAATAAATATGAGAAGTGCCCTTTTTTTCCACTTAAGCCCCTGCCCCTCCAAATGTCTGTGCATGTCTGCATTTGATGTGTTTCCAGTGTGTGTCCTACTTACAGCAGATCCAACACTGAAAAACAGGTTTACTGCTGTAGATATGCTGCTTTTACCATCATTTTTAGTGGCACATATTTGAGATGAAAGAAAATGACCTCTAGTCTAGTTGTTAAAGTTGATCATTCATACACTGAACGCAGGGAAACTACTAAAGTTTAAATAATCAATAACCAGGTGACTGATCTGATTACTTCAATCAGTCTTCCTGCTGTCATTCTATTAACATTTGGGCCTAAAATATGACATAAACATTGTTTATTACTTTTATTTCTTATATCTAACTTGCTTAAAAGTCATGATCTTTTAAGAATACATGGAACAGTATTTGCAATGGGCTACAGTCCTTTGAATTATAACTTAAGCTAACCTGTTTGACCATTCTTTTTTCTCCAAACTGTATATCAAAACAACAACAAGCAAATAACATAATTCGGCCTTCTTTTATCATGTATGATCCTTTGACCAGCAGAGGGGACTACTGTTACATTCATCAGTGAAATGTGAACAACTGC
>NW_015610069.1:0-667 GCF_001515605.1 Sinocyclocheilus anshuiensis | reverse complement strand
TAGTATTAGTCACTTTAATAATTAATCATACTCTGAGCATGTTTTTTGAGCCATGCAGTGACCCATTTTTAATTCCCTTCCACTAACAAAAATAAAGCAAAGAACTTGGTTTCTAGCTTTAAAAAATGCCTAAAATTAGCGAGAGAGGAGCGTTTGCCGTTTAGGGTCTGCTGGGTCAAACAAACTCATCTATTATCTAAATTCCTAGGGTAAATAATAGGGAATTACTGTCTGGAATTACCTATTTGGCTTTCAGAGTAGCCACACTGCAAAAAAAAAAGAGAATAAAAGTGGCTACGATGGGCTCCCAAAGGTCTGCAGGATGCCGTCCTGGAGAAATATGAGGCCCATATGCAATGTGTCCCCGGTGAAAGGAGATCTCCCGCCGTGCTCCTCCTGGCTTTGATGCTCACCACCACAAAAGCAGATGGTTCTGGCCCTCAACTCTCTCTGCTCCCGTCCCCCACCCCTCCCGCACCGTGAAGACAATCCCATCCACTGCTATTAGCCCCCTGCCTACTCTGGCTCTCTATTCGGCTGCAGCTTCAGACTCCTTTCAGGCCACTGCCCAGAACCCAGGGGGCTGCCGGGGTAAAGTAACCTAGTCAAGCATTCACCATCGCTGGCTGGCTTTGAATGGAAGTCAACTGAGTGAAAAAGACATGTT
>NW_015610068.1:0-667 GCF_001515605.1 Sinocyclocheilus anshuiensis | reverse complement strand
CAGCAGCAACTGGCCACTCCAGTGAAGCATTGTGTCTCACATAATCTGGTCTCCACACAGTCTCAAGTACTTACATGTTAGTATATGTGGGAAAAAAATTAAATATACTGATTTCTTTCAATCAGTAAATAGGCCTATTTTTAATCATAATTTCTGATTCGTTGTGTCATGGAAATGGTTGTGCATTGCCTCTTAAAATAATTTTAATATAAAACTTTTTTACTCAGAAACCCCAGAACACCTTTATGTTTTCCGTACTGAAAGTCATTGCGTAAATCATTTCCTGACCTTTACTGCACATGAAATTTTCAGTCCCCTAAAAGAGTTTGAACTTACCCACTTAATGGCATAAGCCTAGCTATCTTCATCATCGATCAAATTTAGCATTTTTATTTTACGCTTGATACTGTTGGCTTTATAAACGTGGTCTCAACACTTCCACCACACGTGTAATGCTTTTCCAAGTGATGAATCACACATTATTCATCTTTTTTTAGTACATTTATTTATTTTATAATTTCCCCCAAGTACTGTAAATACAGAGGTCAGTTTTCATCTTAGGTGATACTATCATTATCACAATCAGACTCTCTGGTCTTTCCAGAATGACTAAGAAACTTCTGAAGAACTGTTTATTGATTGAAACAGACAAAGGTTTTTTTTTTTT
>NW_015610067.1:0-648 GCF_001515605.1 Sinocyclocheilus anshuiensis | reverse complement strand
TGTGTGTGTGTGTGTGTGTGTGTGTGTGTGTGTGTGTGTTAATAAGGAGAGAGTGAAAGAAAGAGATGGTATGTTATAATATAAAGTTAAGAGAGTTTAGGCTATATACACATTGATTTCGTTAATACATTTTTTTTTATCAATCGTTGCGCAATGCACGCTTGTTTGAATAATTTTAACTTTTGTTTACTAAAGGAAAGTTTTATTAAACGTGTTAATTTTCGAAACAATGGTCAAACATTTAAAGAATAGTACAATTATTTTCGGAGGCAACCTGTTCGTTTTCTCTTGCTGATCTGTACGGCATCATTTCTTTACAATTGTTTATGGGAATCTACATTCTATAAAACAACCTTTAAGACAATGACAACGACTTGTAAGAGTGATATGATATACAATTGCTATTTTCCATTATCACAACTTGTAGCAGACGTTACATAATAATAATAAGAAGAATAAGAATAAGAATAATTCATAACAGATCAGGGGTCCAGTAACCTCGTAACCTATTTAAACAAAAGAATAGAAAAGTTTTCCCTAAAACTTGCAGTCCTACTCATTTAACTTCAGTTTTATTATGAGGGGGGAGTTGGAAGGGGTGGCGATCTTGTCTGAAGTGCTCTATCGATGACCTCACGCTAGAATGTG
>NW_015610066.1:0-666 GCF_001515605.1 Sinocyclocheilus anshuiensis | reverse complement strand
GTCCTTCAAAGATTTCTTATCCTGTTGCGCCCTCTATAGGATCAGTGACTAGTCGACGTCAAGCCTAAAGCGTCATGGCAGAGCATTGATGTCGATTAGTCGGTGGAACCCCTGATTGGCGCACATCAAGGTTTGGATGGCAGCGTTCACACTTATTCAAATGAACTGCACTAACAGAGCAGTCCAAACCAAACCTGTCAAGTGTAAACACACCCTTAAAAGATGTCAACTGTTTTTCTGTTTTTCTTTTCCACACACACACTCATTGAAATACTGCTTGTTTAGAGACATAAAGAGATGACATCCTTTTATGAAGATTCCACATGCGAGGCGTTCCAATCAGCCAACCTCACAGCATATGAAAACACATCAGTGACAGTTCTCAAGATTTCTTTGTTGAGCTTCAGTTTTCTGTTTGGTCTCCCTACACACTGCTATGTCATATGGCTCATCGTCACAGGAACAGGAAGTAAAGTTGCATCGTTTTTCATCCTCAATCTGTCAGTTTGTGAGATAATTTTCTCTCTGTATTCGTTGATTTTTGTACAGTTGTTGATGTTTCCAAGTCTCCAAAACCAAGTGTGTTTGGTTATACTAAAGTTTTTAACAGGAGACATTGTTACCATCCGTCCTCTGTTTCAGTGTCTGATCTGTGTTGAGCGTTAC
>NW_015610065.1:0-667 GCF_001515605.1 Sinocyclocheilus anshuiensis | reverse complement strand
ATAATAATAATAATAATAATAATTATGCCAGAGCACAATTTTAAAGCAGCTCACTGTGTTTTAAAACCTTATATTAGTGAAAATAACTTTTTAAACCAGTCTAAACTGGTTTGTTGGTCTGTTCTTTATCAGCCTTAGCTAATTTACATTCTAAAAACATTTTGAAAACATTAAAAATAGGTTGTGGTAATTGCGAAAATGTCCCGTTTTCACGTGACATTATTTAAAGGTTAACATAACATTGCTGAAAACGTGTTCTGAATTTATTTGTTGAATTTAAGTATATTTGTAATTATTAAATTTTGTTTCTAAAACGTATTTTTCTTAAAATGTATTTTAAAATTTAATGTTAATTTCTACAAATATATCTAATTTATTAGTTTTATTAATTTATTTATATAACTACTTTTTTAAAAGGCTCATCAATTTTTTTGTCACTTCTCTCATCGGGCAGTTCATGCATTATTGATTTTCAGTCAGTTTTTTTCAGTCTTCAAAGCTTGTACCCTTATATCAGTGTAAAAAACATTTGAACCAGTCTAAACTGGTTTGCTGGTCAGTTAACTGGTTTTTGGAAGCATCAGCCTCAGCTAATTTTCATTCTTAAAACATTACAATTAGGTTGTGGAAAGAGTGAAAATGTCCCATTTTCTCAGAACGTTTTTTT
>NW_015610064.1:0-667 GCF_001515605.1 Sinocyclocheilus anshuiensis | reverse complement strand
AGCGCCTACGACCCAGAAAGGCAACCTTTCTGCCCCGTCTATCTCAACCAGCAGTGGGTTACGCAGTTTTTCATGTGCTTTCACCCCTCCTCTTGCTCTCTCGCTCGCTCGCTCGCTCTTGGCGATGTCCGATTCGTGAACGAATCGTTCGTTTGAGTCGAATCGCACTAATGAATCGTCCGAACCGTTTCACTAAATCCCTATAACAATTCTTTCACTTATCGGACTTTAACGGGTCCGAGCAGTTCTCGAGTCAACAAATCACTGAATTGAGACGCTTTTGGACCTGTCCGATTCGTAATGAGCCGAGAACTGATGGTAGCAAGAGGAGCGAAAAGTACATTCATTTTAAAAGAGAACAGTAGAAATGTTACAAATATATTGGCTATGCGTGACATTTTTATCAACACACATACAAAAATATGGTTTTATCAAAACGTGAAAACTTTCAAGAGACATTAGCATTAATGTAACTGCAAATTATATGTAGGTTCTAGATTACTTAGTTTTTATGAGCCGAATAAAGCCAACAAAAAACTGAACTGGGACACATAAAAAATGTCTATTTAAAAAGACTCCATTGAACCCTTTTATTAATAAAACTTAATCAAGGTAAGTAATTTATTATAACCTAATTGGCTGTACTGGTTTTTTTTTTTTTTTTTTT
>NW_015610063.1:0-666 GCF_001515605.1 Sinocyclocheilus anshuiensis | reverse complement strand
TGACTTTGCGATTGCTCCAGCCAGCTAGTTTGCATGACAATCTGGCTAACAGTGGCCCTTTTCAGATTAAGTGTGTGGGGGCTTATTATGATTGCTCTTTGTTCTAGCTCCTTTATACTCTCCAAATGTTGATGTTGTCCGATATCAAACGGCTATGTTGGAATAAGCGCACCTTGCTTCTCCCAATATTTGACATCTGAGTCGTTTGTGCTAAATTTAATTACTTTAATGTTTATTATACTGTCCATAAAGGCGTTTAGATGTTCATATTTCCTTTGTGTTGTCGCAAGCAATTAAAGGTGCAGCCATCTATTTACTTGATGAATACTCTTTTATTCTCCACTTGCTTGATAAATAAGGAAATAAGTCAACGCTCCACTTTATATGCAGTAATTAAAGTGAAAAATATAGTCACAATGCAAATCCTTAATTGGACTCCAAGAGAGAGATTCAGAATTTCTCTTTAATAATAAGAGATGACTGGGGACCAAAAAAAAAAAAGCAAGCTGAAATGTGACTCTGGAAGTTCAATTAATCAGGAACAGAAAACAACCAATTTAGCAAAGAGCTGTTCATTCAGGGAATCACAGGGCTCAGGTAATGTTCTTTTAATCATCTCTATGTGACATTATACTTTTCATGTCACAACAGATGAGTGAAAAAAAA
>NW_015610062.1:0-666 GCF_001515605.1 Sinocyclocheilus anshuiensis | reverse complement strand
ATTGTTTTGAGTTTTGTCAATATATGTTTTGTCTATATATTTTGAGTGTTTTGAGCTTGGATGCCGCCTTTTGCTGCTTTCGAGAATATATCATTCTTAGATTCCAACTTTGAGTTCACAGTTTAGCACACATTTGGATGCATTGCTTAAAATGCTAAAAAGCATCTACGGTTGCAGATTTGTTGTTGGTGGCAAAGCCACATGAATTCACCCCTATATGCTTTTGCAAAATGTTCTGAACATAGAAAGCTCACAATGAGAATGTGGATATAATAAAACGGTCAAATGTGTAATGTTAGCTACCTTTAACTTTTAGAGCTTCTGCTATTTTGGTTCTTTTACAATGGTCAAGTGAAGGAAATTGTACAGGTTTTTATCTTCTAAGCTTGAATGTTTGTTATTAGTCAAAAGCTTGACATGGTGTGAATGCAGCACTAAGAAGGCAGCTTGCTAGGTTTTGAAACGTGCGTAATCCTCCTCTAGATCCTGCGTGAGAATTACACTGAGAGGCAGCTCATGGAAAATCAAACGCTTTAAAGCGTTTCCTTTGTTTGGCCCCCTGCGTTCCCTTGACGGATCCCGGATCAGGGATGTAAATAGAGAGTGATGGCGCTCTAATTACGGGCAGTTGTCATATGGAGATATTTGAATAGAGATTACGGGCGC
>NW_015610061.1:0-666 GCF_001515605.1 Sinocyclocheilus anshuiensis | reverse complement strand
TGTTCTCAGAGCTCTGAAGCAGTCAGGACCAGGAGAGAGAAAGAAGGAAAACCCCATGAAGAGAAGAGCGTTTCATCTCATTCTAATAACCTCTGTTAGCATGCTGATCATGCATGTCCTATTGATTATTACAGGATTCTATAGCATTCTAATTCAGAATATTCAAGCACTTTGGTTCATTTCTGTGATTTGTTATGCATTGGCTGGTTTTGTTCAGCCTGTTCTTTATCTGCACCGAGCTGGAAAACTCTCCTGCATCTGTTCTACATAAAACTGCTTGTGATCGTTTACTCAATTCTGTACCTAAACACTAATTTAACTATCAATTGATTAATAATTTGACACTATATTTATACTTTTATTACAATATGGGAAAGTTGAAATTTCAATGTTTTTAGAATATGATTCATTGCTTCTTTTAACTGTTCCTGTATGAACAATTTTTGTGTCACATTAAAAAGTCTGTGTTATTGTACCATTTCTGTGGTATTGATGCTACTTGTGGCTTTTGCGATGTAAAGTGGCTTGGAACATGTTAGTGTGATAAAGTGTGTTTATCAGATTTTTAATGATTGATATTCATCAGCGACCGAGTGCCACCTTGCTTAAAATTTACATCCCATCATAATAAAGAGGTGTAGAGTATTTTCATTTTGACATGCATGC
>NW_015610060.1:0-666 GCF_001515605.1 Sinocyclocheilus anshuiensis | reverse complement strand
CCAATAATGCTTCACAAAACAGTCAGCATTAATAATTGACGCTGAACATAAAACTAATTAATTCGGGCCTTTTAATATGTCCTTATAAATCTACACAAAAATGATACTGCAAAATAAAATCAGAATGTGTCTAGTTAAGAAAATAAAATAAAATCACAGCAGCTTCTCTGACTGTAGGCTGATTTTTAACTATAAGTGAACGCTTGGTGTCAGACTGAACAGGGACTAAGCACCAATTAAACTGTCAAAGTTGTCTACACTGATTTTTCATAAGATGAAAGTTCGCTCACAGTTATGGGAAATTAATATGTAAGAAGTAAAGCAATTTCAGCACTAACCCACAGACTTATGTGAATTCGTAATCTGTAGAGAAATACTGCACTGTCATTGACTAAAGTGTAAATGATTCACCTGTCAACCATGTACCTCGGTGGCCACAGCTAGCTTGTGCATTCATTTTATCTGTATGCTTTGATTCTTCCTCTCTTTGTGTTTTAGCCAAACGACCTTTGCAGGCTCTCCAGAGGTATGTTATGGCGAATCACATATAGCTTTACCACCATGTCCCCATTCACGCTGGAGGGAATACAAGAGTGGAGATAAATGACAGTGGGGCTGAAAGGGAGACTGAGGCTCTGGGCACAGATAAATCTAGTGGGAGGATAC
>NW_015610059.1:0-666 GCF_001515605.1 Sinocyclocheilus anshuiensis | reverse complement strand
TATGCATCGTTCAGAGGCAAGATGAAAAGAAAATACCACGTAAACATTTCTAAAGTTCCCCTCAGAGATACATTCATAAACTCCTCAAGATTGGTTTGGAATCTCAACCGATTTTAATCGATTTTCAACCGGCTCGCGGTTCATCGTTGCATCAGCACAAACCTCATGAAAACACTCTGGAATATCAGAATCAGTTTACTTGATTACAGCATCCTGCATCATATTTGCTGAATGAAATCCAATACTTGTTTCTGACTAATTTCAGGGTGCCGAGTCCAAAAATAGTGTCTGTTTTGCTCGAGGACGTCACACTTTCTCATGAAATATGATGTGCTTTTTGTAGCATTTTTGTTTTTGACGACCATTTGTGTGGTGAAGAAGTCTTGTATTATCCGTAAACACCTGAAAAACTGCCACAAAGACATGGTTCCTGTCTTCGTCTGAGCCAAAATACAATGATTTGCTCAACGCTCATGTAGGCTATGGCATTATTTTACACCTAATCATGATTTCGAGGTTAGAATTATGGCCAGTGACAGAAGACCATTTAAAACCAAATCTTTTGACATTTGACTGCTTCTGATATTTTGAAAAGTGCATTAAAGCTGATAAAATAATAAATTACATTTATAAATAAATAAAATTACATTTAGCATAAAGAAAAAT
>NW_015610058.1:0-666 GCF_001515605.1 Sinocyclocheilus anshuiensis | reverse complement strand
TATTTAAAGTAGGCTACCATTAGGCAATGTCTGTACTTATTCATACTAAAATACTATTTGTACTTACTATACTAAATTTGCACTTTGCAGTATGCTAATGGAATAATACATTAACCAAAATGTGCAGCATACAACTAGTGTGCACCACATGGAGTATTATATCCCACAATGCAATGTGCTCACAATGCTAGTGTACAAAATGTTTATTGTTGAATAGTGTGTACTGTTTCAAGTACTATTTAAAATACTGAAAAATTTAAAATTAAAAGCTTGGTGTTTAACATTTGAAAATAATTATTATTTTAAGCCATAAATATTAGTATAATATTTAGTATATAATATAGGTGTCATTTTACAGTTGTACTGTTAAATAAAATTATTTTATTTCACAGTGAAATATTACAGTAATATTAATATAGTAATAGTAATATATGATGATGACACACACATCTTTGGGTGGCACTGTGGTACGGCGACACGCAGCAGCAGTTTGGTAGCGTGTAGTGTAGTGCAGTTTAAAAAAAAAAATAAATTGTGTTGTTTGTTTATAACAATGACTTCTTTTAATATGTCTTTTACTTTTTAATGTTTTTTTGCTACTTTCTGAGGGTTTTTTGCGACTTCCGTGAACCTATACAGTACAGCCGCAAGTTTCTCCTACTACTA
>NW_015610057.1:0-666 GCF_001515605.1 Sinocyclocheilus anshuiensis | reverse complement strand
TGTCTGTTTGAGGGTTTTACAAATATTTAACCAATGGAAAGCATTTAAAAAGAGCTAAACTTCGTAGCGCCATTGGATCCTCAAACTGTCAGCGAAACCTTGTAACTCCAACCGTAATTCCAACCGCCGCACACAGCCTGGAGACAGCTCTCCGCTTGTTAGCAATGCAAGGGTAAATAAAGAACTGTTGTTTGAATAAGTACAGCATTTGCTTTACTCAAGTAAAATTACTAAACACTAAAATACTATATTACTCAAATGACTAAAACTAAAATAAAAAAATAAATGCTAAATAGAAGTATTTTAAAATAATTTTAAAAATACAAAAAACACATTAACATAATTATTAAAGCTTAAATAAAAAAAAAAATATATATATATACACTATATTTAATTAAAATATAAGTTAATATATATAATTTTATAAAATATTAAATAAAAGCTTATTCAAAATAGTAATAGAAACTATATAAATATGACTAAATAAATATAAATATTACTATATAAATAATACTAAAATAGCACTGCTCCCCAACCCAATACTTATAATAATAAATAAAGTATACTTCAAATCCATTAACATATCTATTGACATATCACTTAAGACTTTACATTTACATGTAATCATTTAGCAGACGCTTTTATCCAAAGAGACTTACAAATGAG
>NW_015610056.1:0-666 GCF_001515605.1 Sinocyclocheilus anshuiensis | reverse complement strand
TATTAACAAAACATCCATCCCATGCTGTAATCTGCGAATGACTGCGGAAATCTGAGCAACAATGGACTCGAAGAGGGAAAAGGACAACGGTGAGTTAGTTAAAAAAGCAGTGTTTTGACGTTAGCGCACGCTAGCAGCGGTAGCTGTCCACAGTGTTGTGGTGCTGATTCACAAATATACTTCTGTGATTAAAATCACATGCATTTTTGTTTTGAAGGATATTTGTTTTGTTTGGCAGCCTAATAAGTGTAGTCTTGCATTATTATATGGGTAAAACAGCATGGCGTCTCCTGTAGGGCATCGCTCGCTTGTTGCTTGTGCGCTTACTTTGGTTCATTAAACACATGCTTTGGTTCCGTTGATTAAACCAACTGTTGGTTTGAGACAACTTTTAGTCTATCTACATAATCTCAGCTATTTTAATTTAGTTTGCGAAACTCCTTCAAGTGGGGGCTGTGCCTGTTGTTATTGTCGTCCTAAAATATTTTTATTTCTATCCAAGGTAATTCGGTGAGGTTAAGTAAGGTTGTTATTTTATTACGATTCTTCACCTTTTTAGAAGAGCAGATTATAAGAAACCAATCCCATAACATAGTTTTATTATTATTTATATACTATTATAGTTTTTATGAATATTTCGAATTAGCTTTTGTTCAGTTTTCATTT
>NW_015610055.1:0-660 GCF_001515605.1 Sinocyclocheilus anshuiensis | reverse complement strand
GTGTGTGTGTGTGTGTGTGTGTGTGTGTGCATGAAACCAAGAGAAAGCAGAGCGAGCTGTAGAGAGAGAACGAACGCTTGCAGCGGGTGAGAATACAGAAGATACAGCAAAAGAGTGACTAGGTGAAGACAAGATAAGGAAAAAGACATAGTTTACAGCATCATGCTGGATATTTCTGCCTGCTGTGCTGCTGCTGCTTTCCCATGATCACTCAGTGTATTTCTCACCATAAAAAGACACCCAAAGAGGTAGGACACTTTTGAATGCGTGTGCTCATGTTGACAAGTGTGACAGAGTAAGTGTTAGCGAGTGTCTTCGAGACATACGGGAGTGTGTGAGGTATGTTGTGTGGGTATTCAAGCAATGACAAGACAATGTCTGAGTCAAAGTGTGTGTGTGAGTGTATTCTTCAGAGTCACCAGCTTTACATAAAAAGCACAGAGACAGGGTTCGTGATTTACCACATTTAGAGGATAGCACTGAAACTGTTGGAAACAAGCAAGCTGATGGCCTCGGCCGCTCTCAAACCAGGCATGACTGATCAGTGGGATTTGTTTTACAGTTCTGCACTGTCAAAGTGAAACATGCACTTGTTATCGTATGATCTATTTCGAACCGCTCTGACCCTGTAAATGACTCTCCCTGGTGTAACTTCATGCA
>NW_015610054.1:0-666 GCF_001515605.1 Sinocyclocheilus anshuiensis | reverse complement strand
CTGTGTGGCCTCCCCTTTTTGGTAATGTTACTTCACCCAGAGCCATCTGGTTGTAACATTATGGGGGCTCGTCTACAAGCTCAGTAAGTTTTGGTAGAATATTTGGTTTGAGAGATAATTGAATGAGTTTGATTAACATGATATTTTGATTATTTTTGGGGAGAGTTTGCGTAATGCCACATTGAAAGTTTGGATTTTTTGATTTGGATGATTTTGCTAGGACTGGAGAGGAAAGAATTGTTCTTCAATCAAGGAATTGAGGCTTTGATTGTGGATTAAATTGTTTGCACATGACCCGAGGTAAGCGAGACTTGCGCTCTAATTGCCAAGCAGTGTAAGTGAGACGGGTTAGACCGTCAGAGCCCCGTGAACTCCTGTGTTAGGCTGAAGAGCGGTAACGCTGTATTTGTTTTGCTTATGTTTAGTTTGTTGTTTCTGGTACGTCGGACGCGGGTAGGCGGATTAGCCGTTGAGCTGCATGTGGGCGTACTGAAGACTACACTGTAACAAATGATATGATGACAAAGCCATGACAACTTATGTTTTTAAGCTTAACTCATAAAAAGAATTTAAGCAATTTCAACTTTTTTTTTTTTATAAGTTATACTAGATTCAACTTGATTTAAGTCAGTTTAATGTTACTGAAATTCAAAGAGCCCAATTTAG
>NW_015610053.1:0-666 GCF_001515605.1 Sinocyclocheilus anshuiensis | reverse complement strand
CCCGTTCACTCATATAGAGGAAACAAATGATTTGAGATGCAATTTAATTTATTAAACAGATCAAAACTCATGAGTGTGTTATGCATTTTTGGACTGTGTTTACTGAGTCTAATGGAGTCACACGAGCCATGTGACAACAGCAACCACCCACTCAATAGCTGCAGTCCTGTCTGAGCTGAGTCATTGGAAGGAGAGGGCTGAGTAACTCACAATGCGGTCTGGGGGTGGCGTGCTACGGATGAAACATTTGATCTGTCCCTTTTCCCCGTGTGGAGCCTGATGGGTCTGTGTGCTGGAGATGGTCGGAGGTCCTGAGGAGAGAACAGACGCACATACAGTAGTTACTCGTCACATACTCAAAAACTGTGAGCTAACACTGTGTGATCCCTGTTTGCCGGAGAGAGTCATAGGAATCTCTTTTCGAAACGAGAGAAGATTAAGTGTTGCTTTGTTACAATAGGCATTCTAGCCAGCATTTTAGGTTAAATCAATTTAAATAAACATCAGAATGTTTGCTAATATTTTATGGTAACATTCTATTCCATCTAATGATTCATATCACATATGCATGCATATTTTCCGTATTGTCATGCAGTTCCAGAAGTACAAGACAACACTGTAGAGGTAGAGACATGAGAATTCCGTGAAGTTGCACTGAATGGAAAT
>NW_015610052.1:0-666 GCF_001515605.1 Sinocyclocheilus anshuiensis | reverse complement strand
CTAATTTATTGAGATGCACCTGTATCTATCTATCTATCTATCTATTTATCTATGCCTGTCTGTCTGTCAGCCATTGTTATTAAAATGTTTATTGCAAGATGTAAAATAAAGGAAAAATGTAACTTCGGGAACAGCTATGAAGGAGTGAGCAGTTAGGAAGTGGGGCTCTCGATCCTTCTTTTAAATTTCAACTGTATACACAATACATACGATCAGCAATCATAGTAATAATTATCTAGAACATCACTGGCCTAATTTTGAGTAATTCTAAGCAGAATCAGGCTCTCTTCAGCTCCACCGACAACAAGATCCACCGCTAGCAGCTATGGCGGCCTCCTCTAATGTCGAAAAGCATTCCATGGCTGAAACTGGATCCATCTCCATGGACCAACTAGTTTCTGAACTAACTAAACAGCAAAATAAAGGAAAAATGTGTAAAATACTGCATTTATTTGTAAAATACACAAGGCTGCATTTATTTTGTCAAAAATAAGTAAAAACAGTAATACTGTGAAATATCAATACAATTTAAAATTGTACTTTATATTTTGAAGTGTAATTCATTCTTGTGATGGCAAAGCTGAAGCCATTAAAGCCAGTATCTTCAGTGTCACACGATCTTTTTAGAAATCATTCTTATATGCTGATTTGGTGCTCAATAAACAT
>NW_015610051.1:0-657 GCF_001515605.1 Sinocyclocheilus anshuiensis | reverse complement strand
GCCATTACTCCAATCTTCAGTGTCACATGATCCTTCAGAAATTATACTGATATGCTGATCTGATGCTCAAGAAACATGTCTTATTAGGATCAGTGTTGAAAATAGTTGGCTGCTATTTGTATATAATGACTACTTAATAGAAATATTGAATTTTTTTTTGCTGTTGTCTTTTTATATTATCAAGTAAAACAATTTATATTAAAAATTCAATCAGACTGCAGATTTAAAGAAATATATATAAATTGTTTTTGTAGTGTTATGTTTGTTGTTTTACGTCATTGTTTTAGGCCTGCTGGTTGGAACTTTGGACACAGTTCTTGACTCCACAGCCAAAGTCGCACCGTTTCGCATTTTACACCAGACGTCCGACTCTCAGGTGTACTGGAACATTGCCTGTGGTGAGAGAGATGCTGCACACAGTGTTAATGTGTATGTGACTCTCTTCATTTAGATCCTCATATAATGTGTGTGTGTGTGTGTGTGTGTGTGTGTGTGTGTAAAGGAGCATCTTTAGAGGAGATCTCAAAGCACTGGGACTGGCTGCAGCAGAACATCATCAGAACTCTCGCTGTGTTTGATTCTGGCGAAGACATCACCAGTTTTGTCCAGGGAAAGATAAGGGTACTAAAGATACTTTAGAATGCTTTTCTTTCTTGT
>NW_015610050.1:0-666 GCF_001515605.1 Sinocyclocheilus anshuiensis | reverse complement strand
ATGTAATGGCAAGTGGGCCCACCGGTGGGCCCGTGACAGTTAACAGGTTAAATAAAATGACAACTCTACATAAAAACCCCTGTGTGCTGCAATTTTGCTTATTTAAATGTTGATCAGTGCAATTTTGTAATATTTATGAAAAATGTGACACAATGACACCAAAAATAAGTGATTTTCAAAAACTCAAAACAAGATGTTGTGTTTCACTGTCTCTCACTGTCTGTATACTGCTTGTATATCTGTTCCAGAACTGAAATGTTCTTTATTAATGAGGCAATATCAAGCAGGGCTTGCACAATCCATGCACAATTAGGAAATACTTTAATGTAAACTAATGATGCAGCATGTTTCCATGTCAAAGTTTCCATTATCAGATAAGTAGTATGTTCTCCTTTTTGACAGTGTTACTTCTTTACAAGAAGAAAAACACATTGGCTGCATCCCAAAAGCATCCCTTGCAATCCTTTTCTAACTGACACTTTGGTGACCTAATGCCAGAGAGACTGTGGGTTTGTAGTCTGCTGTGCAGTGCATAAAACTGCAGGGTCAGTAAAAGTACACATTGAGGACACAGAGCAGCCGCAAAGGGCTGGGGGACTTGTGAGCTCAAAATGACACTTGTTATTATAGCACTTGCATATCATTGCTCTTTTGTTGATTTTGATT
>NW_015610049.1:0-666 GCF_001515605.1 Sinocyclocheilus anshuiensis | reverse complement strand
GCAGATGATAAAGAGCAGTGGGTTCAGCTCCTGCAGGATGGGAGTTCTCCATATCAACACACCAGCCACGAGTCACTGAGGTACGCACACACACACACACATTCACATGCTGTCTGTCTGCTGCAAGTATTCCATATGAACCGAGCATGAATCACTGAACTGCACACACACTCACAGAAATACTCACATTCTTTCCGCATCCTCTTTCCATTCTTCTGTTTCCTCTGTTTCTCAGTGGTCTGAAAAGCCACAGGTGTCCCACCTCAAACATGTACATGGATGACCCCTTTCAGCAGCTGTGTGGTCCATCAGTCCACTCGCAGCCCATCTATTCAAACTCCTCTATACTGGAGCACATGGTACGGTCCAGCAGAATGAAGTGTATTTGACCTGTGTAACCAGTTGAAAACAATATTAATTCTTTGATTTAAGCAAGCTGTTTGGTTTTGTTTACAGTTTATTTAAGTTACATATCACTAGTTATTATTTACTTGTCAGGCTATTTTAAATCAACACAATAAATTTAGTTGTACACTGCCATTCAAACGTTTGGGGTAAGAAAGATTTTATTTGAAAGAAATTAATAATTTTATTCAGCAAGGATATGTTCAATTGATTATTTTGATCAAAAGTGACAGTAAAGATATTTATAATGTTACAAAAGAT
>NW_015610048.1:0-666 GCF_001515605.1 Sinocyclocheilus anshuiensis | reverse complement strand
GCAGAGAGCAGAAATCTAAGGCTTTAGTGGCTTCAGAATTAATAATAAAAAAAGATTGAAGAAAAAGGTTAAAAACAAAAATGCAGAGATGCAGTATTAGTTGAAAAACAAAAATCCATGTTATTTTGCTTTTAAAAAAATGAGGAAGATGAGTAAAACGGTTGAAGATGAAAAAGCCAGTCGGCCGTTTGGAGGTTCAGGCTCCTGTGCTTACCATGGTTTGGGTCTGGTTTTACTCTTCCATCTGCCAATCTGCCCTTCCCTGGTGTGATGTTCTCCCTCTGCGGGGAGGCCTTAAACCTAAACCTGCCTAGCACCTTGTGCTTTCTCAAGAAGGGTGTTCGTTTGAAATGGAGCGCCGACTTAAACGGCCGGCCTCGCTTGGGCGCCCATCCTGAGGCTGAACTGGACAGGGATGCTAATTTACTACCGAAACCCTTGACAGACTTCTTTCCTTGAAGCTGCAGGGATGTTTTGGGTGAGGTGGAAACGTCCTGGCTGCGGCGCGCTCGCTTGGGCGGTGCATAGCTGGGGAGTCCCTTTTGCCGGGACTGTCCCTGAGTGGTAAAGATATGAGACAGTCCATCAAAGAGTCCCTTCAGCTGGTTGTTGCCTGGGAGGCTACTGAGGGATGGGCCGCTAGACTGGGAGGAGGAGCTGTGGGGG
>NW_015610047.1:0-666 GCF_001515605.1 Sinocyclocheilus anshuiensis | reverse complement strand
TCGCTCATGTAACTAAAAGGGTTCAGACCATCAGGCTGTCTGAGTTAAATTACCATGTCAATGCATGTTAATCTAAGGTTTTCTTTGCCGGATTCAGCCACCCCAAATCTTCATTTTCCAAGCCTTTTTATTCACCCTTTCATACAGAAGACCTCTGAATGACCTGTCATCTTAAGCACCATAAACCTGAAATGTTCGTTCTGTCTAAAGCCTTGGTTTAATACATTTGGTAAAATAATTTCAGCACAGAAATGCTCTTCAATTTACTCAAAGCCCCTATGGAAATCAAGAGAAAGCATGATATATAATGCACATAAGCTTTAAAGAAATACTGTAGTTCAGCCAAAAAATAGAAATTCATCGTTTATCACCCTTGTGTCATTCCAAACCCATAGGACTTTTTTCTTTCATGGAACATAAAAGTTGAATTTTTGAAGAATATCTTGTCCACTCTTGAAAATAATGAAAGTGAATAGGGAATGGGGCTATAAAAGCTCCAAAATGACAACAAAAAAAAAAGACCATAAAAGTATCATAAATATCTATATGACAGAGATATATAGAAGACTTAAAGTTATTATTCACTGAAAATCTTAAGATCCGCCATCTGCCTTGGTGTGTTCAAACTAGCCATGTCTCATTTGTGATGAAAAAAAATATATATAT
>NW_015610046.1:0-666 GCF_001515605.1 Sinocyclocheilus anshuiensis | reverse complement strand
AAAGTCCTTGAATCTGGTGTTCATGAAAGAGTGGGAACCCTGTACTTAGCTAGCTAGACATTGTGCTGAGAACACCGATTGACTGTAGTTAACTTGCTTTTACAGACCCCAAACCAGGATCCAAATGTATTATATGGGATCTCCAATATGTTCCTTGACGGGATACCCTTCATGTTGGTAGGGAGGAGGGTCTACTCCTGTCACCAAGGGGTAGACAAACACAAACATGAAAAACAGACAAAACAACAACAACTGGTATGTCAATAAGCAGTTAACGTACATGCACTTTGCGTAATATGTGGAGAGACAGAAGTAACTTATTTAAAAAGTTGTAGTGCTACTTCATGTTAGCCTCTCCCACCAAGTATGGGTGCTAAATATCAACACAGGTGGAATGTCTATCGGCCAGGCCAATCACAATGCATGAACAAAATAAACTGTATATTGCGTATTGTCTTTAGCTTGATGACCACTCGGATCATTGTTATAAATGTTAATATAGTATATAATGCTGTGCATGTGTGGATGTAATGAATGCATCGTTATGTTAGATATGTGAAGAAAAAAGTCAGAGAGTATTAAAAAGATAAGGAGAGTGAGGGAGAAAGCAATGCGTCAGTGTGAAGGGGAAAATCAAAATGGGTCTAAGTGCCTACAAGTAAGAAA
>NW_015610045.1:0-666 GCF_001515605.1 Sinocyclocheilus anshuiensis | reverse complement strand
TCCTTTTTTACTTGGAAATCAATCAATTCAAAAGTCTGAATCTAAGCAAAATAGTTTCTTGTTTGAGTCACAAAAGTCCAAGATGATTTAACTTTTTCCACTATAAATTTGCTGTATTTATAAAACACAAATAGCATTCATTTGAATTGATCTGGTTTTGTGTTGTCTAGATGGGACCCATGCAGCATTCCAATATTTTTGGAGTAAGTTGAATCTGCACAGCCTTTCCTGCTCTTTGAAACAACTATGCACTGAACTTTACTGTTTGCAAATGGACACAACTGATTTACATATCTGCGATTTTTCATCTGCTGAATGTTGTGTTGACTCAAGCACTGCTGTACTGTGTTGCAACTGTAATCCCAGACTAAATTTGAATTTAACTTAATGGATTATTATGTTGTTTTCAATGTAACTCTGCAAGCGGTCACAAATTATTTCCTGACAGTTACTGTCAACTCTCCTAATTTAACCTGGTTGGAGTAGTCATGCCAACTCCTGACACTGGAGTTAAAAATATCTAGAGTTAAAATACATCTTAATAATGTTAAATTGTCACTCTTTAAAAAATAACTCCCTGTGATGTGGAGCAGAGTTGTTTTACAGTGTAAATAACTCTGTCCTAGTGTTAAATCAGTAACACTTATTAAACACTTTAACTCTGAA
>NW_015610044.1:0-666 GCF_001515605.1 Sinocyclocheilus anshuiensis | reverse complement strand
TTGATTGATTATCATGGTCCATGATGGCTTTATATTTAGCCGTTTAAAAAAAAAAACAAGTGCACTACCAGACCATTTAAACGCAATATAAAACACATTAGCCACATGAAGGGACGTTCCTCTTTCCAAGTGCATTAGAGTTCTCTCTATTAAAGAAACTACAGATGAATGTTTTATCTTGGTAAAAAATGACTGATATTAACAGGTGCTTTTAAAATGAACCTTCGATTGCCTTGGGTGCTTTGCCGTTTCCAGTTTGTACGTTGAATACTGATGACTGAGTGGGCTGAATTCCCTGGCCTTCTACTTTCCCCTCTGTAGAAAGACGATTTATTTAAATGTTTGTGTTTTTGAGTCCGTGCAGGATATCGGTTTTATTGCTGTTGCATCCACCACTTCCCCCAGATCAGTATTTCAGCATGGAGCTTGCACAGCCAGTAAAAATAATCTTGAATGAGTTCACACCTGAGAGATGTGAAGAGTTTGCGGTCCAGAAACTTTTCTTCGAAGGGTCACAGTCAGTATGTCAAATCTCCACCTGTGCTGTTCTCAAACTGTCTCCAGCAGATGTTTATAGAAAATGAAGTTTGCTTACTGCAGACGGTTTTCTTTTTTATGAAGATTCAGTTCTTCCTTCAGATGGACTAAAGCAGTTTTGTGGCAGAT
>NW_015610043.1:0-666 GCF_001515605.1 Sinocyclocheilus anshuiensis | reverse complement strand
TTTTTTAACTAAAATAAGGGGTGGTTTGGACCAATAAGGATTAAAATAAGCAAGGTTTAGAACTAATCAAGGAATTGTTGATCTAGGTTTTATTTTAAATTGAGGTGTGTTTTCGATTAATTTTCTCCGCCATTGTAAATAAACAGCAACAACGTTAATGTTCCATATCCTTCGTTATTGACTGCCAGAACCTCTCTCTGACAAAAGTAGCTCTTGCTGGTAAAGGAAGGAAACTTGTAAAATGTCAGGCATCTGTATAAACTGCTACATAGAGAGGCCGTTAGAATTAATGGCTAGAATAGAATTAACAGGCAATGAAAACATTAAGGGAGCCTGTCCAGTACTGTACATTTTATTAGCCTGAAAATATATGTATAGTATCAATTAATGGAGTAGTATGGCAGCAGAGCTTATGACAAAACAACCAAGATAAGAGAAAACCACTGGCAAGATTTGTGGAGTGACTACCTCCGCTTGTGACAGTACCGCCTTGTCCGTTTGATCACCACCCAGCAGGCACTCGTGAAGTGGGCATGAGAAACAAGAAATGTGGCAACAATGACTGGTGCTCATCATCACTGCTGCCGTTAAATCATAAATATATGAAGAGTTCATTTGCAGAAACAGATAACTCCGTTTTTAACCATTTTCAAAAATCATGTTTTT
>NW_015610042.1:0-666 GCF_001515605.1 Sinocyclocheilus anshuiensis | reverse complement strand
GATTTAATCAGTTCACGCATTCCCTGGGAATCGAACCCATGACCTTAGTGTCGTTCATGCCACACTTTATTTGTGGAGCTACAGAAATGCTGTCCTTTAAACCATCTTACCTTGAAAAGGATGTGACTTCATCAGTTTAGACTGACACATGATGTCATGTGACAGGAACCAGGAAGTAGGGAATGTTTGTTTGTTTGTTTGTGATTTGCAGTGGTGTTGCTAACTCACTCAAACTAGCTCAGGTAAAGAGCTGCGTGACACAGTCACACTGACTTACTCCTTTATCAAGAGAGACTCACACTTCTGGATTTATCTACCAAAGCATCTGCCATTAAGGACACTTCACTTCAGTTTCTGGAGGAAGTTCTGTGCATTGGTGAGATCTATCCAACACATCCAAAAGGCTCAGAGGATGCTTTTATATTTACATGACTTACCTACATGCCTTCAGGGTGTATTTTATCAGTTCATGCATTTCTGGGATTTGAGAAAACATGACATATAGTGTGTTCAGAATCTAACAGGCACATACTCGCTATGCACAGCAGATTTCTGTAAGGTTGCGATGTAATCAGCGTATACTGAGCTGTTCGCGTCATTCGGAGAGAAAGAGCAGGAGACAAATTGAATAGAAAACAATATAACCTTCCCTAAGTGTGTGTGTGT
>NW_015610041.1:0-662 GCF_001515605.1 Sinocyclocheilus anshuiensis | reverse complement strand
CAGGGCTGATTGAATTAGAGTAATTAGAGACAGCTCACAGTGTCAGTATTAATCACACTGCAGTCTCATTATGGGCCCTGCACATCATTCCTTTCATCTCATAATGATCCTCAGTCACCAAGTCACACATATTAACCCACATCCCCCGTTTCTCTTCTCTCTCTGTTTCTCTTGTTCCCTCTTACACACTTACATACATGCATACATAAACATACAGCCTAATAAAGGTACCCCCCTACACACACACACATAATTATATTGTATATTTAGATATATTTGTATTATTTGATTTGATATTTCTAGAATATATATTTATTAAAAAAAACATCAAACAGTTGCATTATTTATTATTTTTATTTTTTAAGTATGTATATATATTATTTTTACATGGCTCTCTGAAATACTTGATTTTCATTGGTCAGCATTTAATAGAATACTTTTGAAAAAAGGCTGTGTACACAAATGTGAATACTGGAAATATATGCATAATATATGCCGATTTCTATACTGAATATTTTTTAATTGTATCATTACAAACCATAATGTTTAATAATGTTTTAGTACTTAAAAATCCATGCATTATATTCTAATGTAATTCTAATACATTTTATAAGGATTTTCAAAGTATATATATATATATATATATATATATATATATAGTA
>NW_015610040.1:0-664 GCF_001515605.1 Sinocyclocheilus anshuiensis | reverse complement strand
AGTGTGTTCTGTACCTCTGGTCACTGAAAATGCTCTACCCAAAGACGCTATTTTTACTGAGAGGAAATCATGAATGTAGACATTTGACAGAATATTTCACCTTCAAACAAGAATGTGAGTATGCCACATGTGTACACTCAAGCTATGCTTGCAATGCTGTATTAATATGCTGCAAATATAATTTGCAATGGCAAAAAAGGGTTTAAAAATGCAAATAGAAGCTTTTTCACTAGTAGTCTACTATTCAAAAGATTGGGGTCAGTATGATTTTTACTTTGAATACTTTTATTCATCAAAGATGCATTAAATTGATCAAAAGTGTTAGTAAAGACATCTATAATGTTATAAAAAATTATAGTTTATGTAAGTTATATATTAATTATATAATTAATTCAATAATATTAAGAGGCACAGTCGTTTTTTAAAAAGAATAAGACATTTTTGAGCAGCAAATCAGCATTTAAGTTACTTTTTAAAATATATAAAATAAACAAATATTTTAAATTGGGATAATATTTCACATGACTGTTTTTACTATATGTTTGAACAAATAACTGCAGCCTTGTTGAGCATAAGAGACTTTAAAAACATTTTAAAAATCTTACCAGCCCCAAACTGTAGAATGGTAGTGTATATATATATATATATATATATATATTTTTAA
>NW_015610039.1:0-666 GCF_001515605.1 Sinocyclocheilus anshuiensis | reverse complement strand
CAAAAACAAAAAAATATCATATAATAATTATTGCTGGTTTTTAAATCTGCATCTCATCTAATGACATTTTTAACTGTGGTTTGAGTGTGTCTGTATTTTGCTCTCCAGTGCTGGTTATGGTAGTATAACATTAAGCATAAGAACTGACCAGCAGCCATCATGTAGTCCCAGCTGTCCAGCAGGCACATGCTGAACTGCAGGCCCTCTGGGGTGAAACCGATGTCGATGAGGGCACGATGGGTGTCAGGGCTCTGGCATATGGCTGAGGTCCAGGCCACGAGGAACCACACGACCACCAGCAAAATTACAGCAAGCAGACGCAGAACCCTCCAGCTGGTCATGTACGGGATCCGCTGGGCGGTGCGGGACAGGAACACCTTTAAAACCCTTGAGAAACAAGGACAAGACACAAATATAAAAGTGATAAACTAAAGCAACACTTTTTTCTTATGCAGACTTCAGCAGAAACATGATTGTTTACTGTGAAGCTGGCAGCATTATTTGTACCTGTACAGTTTGAGAATCACTGTTCCGTAGACGATGGCAAATCCGAGCAAACGGAGCCATCTCAGGAAAATACACCGGAAAACACTTGGATTCAAATACTGTATCATAACCTGATGATACAAAGATAAAAATGAAAAGTTAGTAAGTTGACTAATCACT
>NW_015610038.1:0-666 GCF_001515605.1 Sinocyclocheilus anshuiensis | reverse complement strand
ATTTTGAGTTTAATTCAGTGTTATTTGCTGATTCTTTGTAATTATTTGTGATATTTACAAGCAATTTCAGCTGAAAATTGTTTCTACATCATTTTTTTCAGTGTACTAACATTTTTTATGTTTGTTTTTTAATTTCCATTTTCATTAGAGTTTCTAGTTTCAGCTTTTTATTTAACTTTTAATTCTTAGTATTTTTAAGGGCTAAAAATGTGCTAACTGGTATCATTATAATTAGCCTACAATTATAATATACCATGCATAAGAAACTAAGACTAAAATGATTTTGAGCTAGTTTTAGTCATGAATATGTATTTTAGTTTAGCTTCAGTTTTTCAAGTTGTATTCATCTATAACTGTATTTCTGAAAATATATAAATCTGTTATGCTATAAATCTGTTGGTTTTAGTTGTGAAAAAAAGACAAATTTGAAAATGTAAAATTAGAATTATATGTAAATATGAAGAGTAAAATAAATAAAACGAGTTTTCACAGTCCTATCAATATGATTGGGCTCTCTTGAGTTTGATGTTTGGCTTGCTGAAATCTGTATTTCTGTATTACTTGTATCCAGTGCTATCACACACATTACTCAGAGCTTCTGTCTGAATGTCACACATAACCCACACATTTCAAATGAGAGACGCAAAACACACTAGCTTTTTTTTT
>NW_015610037.1:0-665 GCF_001515605.1 Sinocyclocheilus anshuiensis | reverse complement strand
GTCATTTGTTAATGGTGTGTGTTTGTATTTTCTTCAGGGCTGGTGTGGATGGAAGGGGCCAGAGTTCTGGGATCAAAATGCCTATTACAACCTCTGCCTTCCCCAGAGACCCAAGACCATTTGAGTCACGTGCATGACACTTATTCGCTTTTATTTGTCGTCTGAATTCATGGATTCACTGGAAGTCTCATTGTTTCAATGAATGCAAACCCACGTCACAGAAGTGATTTATTACTCATTGTCCTTACAATGTTTTAAATGTCCGTGCCTATTTTAACATCCGCTTTGAGTCACGCTAAAGGTTACGTTGATTTCAGCAACATCTCACATGATTTTCAGTCCGGCTGAAAATGGATGATATTAATGACATCATATCCTCAAGACTGCCCAAGTTTACAAGTTCATCATACATCATATTCACAAGATATCTTTGAACATCTACGCAAGATAAGGCTTCCTGCAATTCAATAAAAAGAAACAGCAGCTATAACATCTTCCTCAAACAGCAAATGTTTCCTTATTCATTGATTATTGCAAAGTCTCTTGACTTTTCCACATGGGGAGACTTAAACCTCGGCTTAGCTAATCTTGCCATATTAAGAATGTGTTGATCAGCCAAGCTTGGCAGCAAGTCAACTGTCTTCTGTTCTGCTCATTTGCACACT
>NW_015610036.1:0-665 GCF_001515605.1 Sinocyclocheilus anshuiensis | reverse complement strand
TATGGGCTAATTTTCATTTTTGGGTGAACTAACCCTTTAAGTTCCTCAAGACGGGCTTTGAACGTTAACAGAAGAAAGTGGGACAGTAAAGGGTCTTATATGGTTAGGACGGATGCCACAGGCCTCTTGTGTTCCAGAACATTTTTGCAACTCTACAAAAGGCTCATTCTGGCATCAAGCAAGCTAATCTCGGATCGCTAATGCCCCAGAACAGTCAAGACAGTGAGGAGAGGGAGGTGCACCAAGATCATTACATCCAAACTTCATGTCAGATTAGAATCTGAGCTCTTACATTAAAATGATTACTTTCTTCTAGCTTTCTTTCTTTCTTTCTTTTTGGTTTGCTCTCTTGAACAACACAAAAGAGGAACCCGTAACAGTGGCATGGAAGGGAAGAGTTGATGGAAAGACTTCATGGCAGATCAAGTCAGGATGAGGAACGGAAATAATGAACACAGACACAGCATGCGCCGGACAACAACTCATGCTTCAAACACAACACAGGAAGTCACAGAATGTAATAGCGAGATGCTATTTTTTCTTTGTTATACCCGACATACTCACCATCCTCTGTTGGAACATAGATGTTTAGATACAAACAATCCTCGTTTTGATCTTGAATGTAAGTGGCAACTATATCCAAGTTAAAGGTGAACCAGATTGGC
>NW_015610035.1:0-665 GCF_001515605.1 Sinocyclocheilus anshuiensis | reverse complement strand
GCATGCACGCTTTTGTGGCCCAAACTTAACTTCCGGTAGACTTCCGCAAAGAATCAATAACAACAGTAAAGTCCCTCCACAGTAGACTATTTCTGATTACAAGCAAAATATGTTTGCTGCGTAGTAATATAAAAACACCAGCAGCACATTTTGATTTTGAAAAGCGCAGTGTTCATGTTTATTCAGCGAAGTCAAAGCCTTTTGGAAAATCTATTTGTGGTGATCTGTTTTGATATTGTGGCGAGCCGCCACAAATAAATCAGTGTATGGGAAACTGCATCCCACAGCAAAACAACCTGAGCCCAGCTTCAGTCTACTCATCACCTTAACTTTAAATGCATTTGTAGTCGGCGCCACTGGCCAGACCAATACACCAACACAGACCGGAAGTGTGCGTGTGTGCCCGACGAAACCGTCTAGAAGTAAAACTGTTCGAATGTTTGGGGTTAGCAAGTTTTTGGAAATTAATACTTTTATTCAGCAAGGATGCTTTACATTGATCAAAAGTGACAGTAAAGATATTTATGTTACAAAAGATGTCTATTACAAATAAATGCTGTATCAGACAGACAGACAGACAGAATGCATGAACAGGTTTATATACATTTATTCATCATATATTTATTTATATTTTTTAGATATGATATATAAAAATCTTATAATAT
>NW_015610034.1:0-665 GCF_001515605.1 Sinocyclocheilus anshuiensis | reverse complement strand
ATATCTCTGAAGAATATTTTAATGGACTGTGTGGATTTAACTACTCTTATCATTTCAATTCTTATGAAAAGGTTTTTAATGAAGTGAGGCAAGATTTAGTTTTAGAATTTTTATCAAAGATAAACTTAAAAAAACTTTAATAAATCATCTTTAATCTGTAGTTTATATCTTTATTATGATAAGAATGGTTTATTTAACTTTTTTTATTTTCTCCTGTCTCGCACCATGAATATAATCATGGTAGCTGGCATGACACTAAACTATAAACAAACTAACCTTTATCGATCCCTCCACCTCGATAATGATTGTTGTTGTTGTTGCTGTTAAGTTTTTCATTGTCCATTTGGTTTGTAACAGCAGACAGAAATTTTGAAGAGCTTGATGGTAGTGGCACATTCACTGTGACAGAAGAAAATTTCAAATCTTTGTTATCTTCATTCAATACGTCAGTAGTTACAATATGTGTAAATGTTTCACTCAATCATTCACTGCAGTGTTAACTGCAGAAACAGGATGCACATTCTGTATTAAGGACTGCTACTGTATTTTAAACTTACTTCATCTTTGTCTCTTTGTTTTATTTGTACTGTTCATTGTTCAAGCAATTAATTGTTGCTTTAGTGTTGATGTCGAGCAATTTGCGGCGACTTGCATGGTTGCTGAAA
>NW_015610033.1:0-665 GCF_001515605.1 Sinocyclocheilus anshuiensis | reverse complement strand
ACCAAAAATACTGCATATCTTTAGCTTAGTACTCACTGCAGAGGTCTACATCATTATGAACCACAGCTGAACTCCTCAAATCCACCTCACACCAAAAATAGTATGACTGTTGATGTTTGGAAAAACCATTTAGAAGCCAGTGCATGTGATTTTAAGCAAAACATATTGTAGGACTGCAAATGTGTTTGCAGAAACCTGTATTGCTTTATCTATGTAGTATACTTATTTGTTTTCACTCCTGACCATTAGAGGTCATTGTGAGAGTTGGTTGAGAGGTTAAAAAAAGCTTGACTCCAGAGCTGAGAGGAGAGAGGATGTAATACAGACATGATGAGACAGAATGAACACAGAAAGCTTTCTTCCCCAACTGAGTGTTCTTCATTCACTATTCATGAATTATCATTACTCATCACCGCTACTCGATTTCATGTTTGTATTTTGCAGACTCGTTGTTTTGCTGGCACTTTGTATGGTATAGCATCAGTTCTTTAAGGGATAGTTCACCAAAAAATGTCATTCTGTCATCATTTACTCACTTTCATGTCTTGTGAAGAGAAGTTTGTCTGTGTGATGCACGAAAACCAATGAGGCTTGTTTTAGCATGTGATGTGCGCATGAGCTTTCATGTTTACCATATGCAATGCACTCTATGTATGTGTGTTATA
>NW_015610032.1:0-665 GCF_001515605.1 Sinocyclocheilus anshuiensis | reverse complement strand
CAAAGACACTCATTATATCAAGTGCAGTGCTCACAAGAACATATTTATTATTGAGTTTCTCTCTCTCGCTTGCTCACTCCGAATGCATGGTTTTAGGCTAAAAGTGCCTTTCATCAGGTGTATTGTTTATTTGAGGGACAAAAAGCCAGGGCAAACGGCCAAAGTTATTGAAGAGAAAGACTGGCCAATCCTTTGAACTGTCCAGACACTGTATAGATGAATCAGGCGCAAGTTTGAAAGGAGTCAAGCTGCAGTATGAAGTTTATTTTATTTTTTTTGCCTGCTATGATCAGTTACGGGGGTAACATGTTACGCAATAAGTTATGTGTTTCTTGTTACAATTTCACAATACTATTCAAGTTACTGTTTCAAATAAGTACCGTGCATTGTTTTCCTATTTATTTACCGATAAATACAATTGAAAAAACTCTTTTCTCATGTTGGAAAAATAAGGGGATATTTACAGTAATGTGCACAAATGCTGTTGTTGTGTTATGTACTGTATGAGTCTGATGGGTATTTTAGTTCTAGAGAGAGTGTGTCATGCTTATCAGTGATTCACAGAACAGAGCAACATAACAGAGTTTTCAGAGATTTATGCCTTAAAAACTTTATTTTCAGTTGAATCAAGTTGTGGTCATTATTAGTATATGTATATATATATA
>NW_015610031.1:0-665 GCF_001515605.1 Sinocyclocheilus anshuiensis | reverse complement strand
GATTAATTATTCATATTTCCCTTATGAGCTGATTCGCTACACAATCCTCCTTTGTAATCAACATTGCGGTTGAGTGATGCACAATAGATTTACTTTGATCATTAGCAAAGCTATTGTTTGATATTGTGAAAACGCAAGAGATTTGCATGCATACTAAGTATGTGTGACTGTGTGAGCGAGAAGAAAAAAACTGCAAATGTATGCAAACGTTTCCATATTTTGAAAAGGTTACCCCAAAGATGAAACTGGCTTTCTGTGATCTCACTGTTCTTTTGGTAGAGAAGCACCACTTTTTCACAGAACAGTGAACAACAGAAAAAAAAATTATTTTTCTAATTTAATTTCTCATATTTTTGGATGTGGGCTAATACATGTTTAATAATGGTGGCCATTCTGACCAAAACACTGAGCATCAATAATTCATGTTGAGGTGATAAAAATGGTTTTCTCAATTTCACCCTCTTTCTCTCTATCCCATCAGCATTTGGCACATATTGTTGTTTTGATCTGTTGTCAGTGTCTTGCAGCACTTTTCCAAATGGAAGATAGGATGGACAATATTAGTGTACTTGGCAGTGATGCCACATTAGAGCCCAGAGCGAACCAAATGCCTGGTAAAACATCTTTACTTTGCTGATAAAAGAATGACTAATGTGTTTCCATTT
>NW_015610030.1:0-665 GCF_001515605.1 Sinocyclocheilus anshuiensis | reverse complement strand
CCACAATATCAAAGGTTGCAGACAATTTTAACTACAATCATTTGGATTTTTTTCCTCAGTGTTGGTGTAGTTACAGTGCTTTGCCCTTGTATGGCTGCACAGGTTAACAGCTGTGAGTCACTGAGAGTCCTGATGTTTAAATGCACCAGTGAAAAGAATGAGGCAGCTATCAGACAGATAATTTAAGGTGAAATTAAATGAAAGAAATTCAAACACAATGAAATTGTCACTAGATAAAAATACAGAAATTTTGGACATGTAAGCAAAATTCTTGAAGAACTAAGTATTTATACCAATACTTTTATTAAACATTGAAATCAGATGAACCTGAAAGACAGGTTAAAGATCTGTTTATTAAACAATCTACAAAATGTCTTAAAGTGCTCGTAACATGTATTTCCCGTGTGTTTTCTTCATGTTTATTTGATCACAGATCCTGTCATTTCATGTGGAAAGCAATTATTGTACTAAACCAAATAAACAACAAACTGCCATCTTGGACAACCCTGAAACCTGTATGCAAATTCTCCACTTGCTCTTTGTACAAAAGACAAGTATCTGCTTTGTGGATCAGTAAGAGTGATAAAGCTGCGTTTACTCCAAACCATGATCTTCTCATCAGCTCTACTACTGCTGGCAGCAGCTGCATCCTGTGAGCTTCACTG
>NW_015610029.1:0-665 GCF_001515605.1 Sinocyclocheilus anshuiensis | reverse complement strand
TCTGCACAGGGATATCATCCTTTAAGCTCAGTGCCATCTGTAGGCCAGGGATCTTCCCAGTGTCATTTTCATTACGAGCAAACACAGCCGACTCTTCATAAAGTAGTTGTCTCACAACTGCTTGATCACTTGATTTCAGGTGACTCATGTCTACAGGAGGAGGCCACAGTGTGTCGTTGTCCTCTAGCTGTGCTGGCTGGGATTAAGTAGTTTCCTGTGGGTTGTTCAGTTCAAATTGATCCGTCTGGATAATCTTAGCAATGGCTGCTATTTGCCCAATTATAGTTATTTTTGGAATGGTCACATCATGCTTAGTGTGATTCCCAACTGAAACTCTTATATATGACTGTCCCCTTTTGTGAATCTCAATCAGTCCTTCTCCAAGGTCAAGATGTGCTAGCGGTGAGGTCTCCTCACTTGGCTCAAACAGGACTGTCGGGTCAGAAGTGCTGAAATTAGGAGGTACCTTACATTTTACATTGGCAACCTGACTAGGCCGAATGGTGACACCTTGCAGTCGTACCCTCACCCGAGCTGTGTCTGCATGTACTTTATCTGCGCGGATGAAGCCTACTGACACTTCAACCAGGTCATCTTGGGTATCTCCCGTGCTACTCATCAGGGAATGCAAGGTGGTAAGGATGCCTTCTCTATCTCTAGGTCCT
>NW_015610028.1:0-665 GCF_001515605.1 Sinocyclocheilus anshuiensis | reverse complement strand
TTTGAGCCGGGGACCTCTGGTTGAGTTGACACGGAATGACCCTATGATGTTATGAACACTTGAAGAACTTCAAGTAAAACAAGAGGAAATCAGCTCCCTGGGATGAGTGTGTCAAGAAACAAGCAAAACCCTACGGTTGAGTGACACTCTATCCCTCCGAGGTTCACTTCCTGCTGTTTTCTCTTTCTTTGTTGCTCTCTCACTGGTCTTGTTAAGAGTGTTGAGACACATTTCTTTTTAAAGTGCACTGTTTACTATGTACTACACTCACTAACTACTAAATGAAAGGCATTTATTAAAAACTCACAAAAACATGTTAATTTCATGCTGACTTAAACAATTTTATAAAAATTATTCCAAAATACGGTAAAACATTTTGGGGTTATTCATAACAGTGTCAAAGACAGATGCTGTATATAGTTTTTTCTAAATGTTTAAATAAATGTTGTTTTATGGATTAAACTATGTGTAAACCCTCAATTAAATATGCCAAATTTATATCAATTTATTAACATTTGATTCAGGTCATCATAGTGTTGACAGTAGCTGAAAAGTTCACAGTACCATACTGAAAAGCCTATGTTGTAGAAATGTTACAAAAATATTAATGCTTAATTATGATAATTATGAGATTTTAAGTCATAATTATGACACAAAGTCAAAAT
>NW_015610027.1:0-665 GCF_001515605.1 Sinocyclocheilus anshuiensis | reverse complement strand
TTCCACGACATTCTAATTTATTGAGATGCACCTGTATATAATGTACATTTAAGTTTTTACAATTAAATCAGCATATAGGTAAAAGAAATACTACCATATGCATACATACTATATACCATATGTATGCATGTATTATGAAATGAATCGGAAAATTAGGGGGAAATGTGCCTACTTGCCACAAAAATAATGTCACAAAAATTGTCAAAAAAAAAAAATCTTAAATTGTTTATATATGTTTTTATTTTAATGTCTCTCAGTATTATTCTTTCATGTGATCTGGTTTTATGAAGGCACTGAACAGAGGTGATGATCATCATTACTGTATAAAGATGACATGACATTGCTCTAGTCATGTGGTGTTGACTCTCTCTTTCTCAGGACGCGTGTCACGGTGTGAAAGGAAAATACTGACTGACGTGCGGCTAAATGGATTGAGACGGTCCGGCGAGAGAAAGAATAAAAGAAGTGAGTGAGAGAGAGAGAGCGAGGACGAATAATCCAGCTAATCCAGGCCAATCCCAGCCGTTCAGACTCCTCTGAGCCACAGACAAAACACAGCGGATCATATGCGCGTCTGATGCGCTTTAGACGGGCTGTTTTGGGGGATGTTCGGACGCGCTGAAGGCCTGCGGTGGGATTCGTAAACACTAAAATAACAGATCAGA
>NW_015610026.1:0-665 GCF_001515605.1 Sinocyclocheilus anshuiensis | reverse complement strand
GTTTTTACACTTGTCAGAATCAAGTGTTTTTAAATTGCCAATACAAATTCTAACTCTTGTCAAATTCATGGCCTAATGTATGCATAGGCCTGTCGTTGTTTAACAAATGACATATGGCCCAATTTCCAATCCACTCTGTCTCAGTCCAGGAAAACAAAAAAAAAAACAAAATAAAAAAACGGATTCCAAAAATTAGTCAAATTTGAGTACAGGCTATTTTTGCCCTGATTTCCACAATAATGTCCTATCACCCCATAAAAGTGTCCACATTTTGAGTTTGAAAAAAGACCAATGTCTCAAAGGCTAATTTTTGAGTGCTTGAGGGTCTTTAAAAAGCCTAAAAAAGAAGTACCCAAAAAAATAATTACTGTTTACACATCAATTTTCCAACGTTCGAAAAAAAAAAAAAGATAAATAGAAACTAAAAGCCAAGTCTACAACTGTCATACAGATTGACAAGGGAGGGAGCCACACACAACCTGAACTGCTGTAATTGAATTGAGTCTATTAGGTAAATCAAAGCCTCATAAAGCCGTCCTGACATGCCTGCAGTTGCATATTAGCAATTTAGGCAGAGTTCCAGCGGAGGCACAGTGCCATACAGCTGCCCTGGCCCAGCGTACACACACACGACACATCACCCACAGGCAGCAGCCACAGTAACA
>NW_015610025.1:0-665 GCF_001515605.1 Sinocyclocheilus anshuiensis | reverse complement strand
AAGGCAGATGCGGCGGTGATATTATTACCGACATTAAAAAACACTGCAAGTGTAACACTATACCAGCATTAAAACATGTTATTAACGTCAACATCCAAAAAACTTTCACAGATGAACTTACCTAAAAGTGATGCACGGCTTCATCTTAGGCTTCTTTGTCTTATCTCTTATCTTATACCCGCTGCAATATTTCAATTTAAAAAACTGCGTGTCATTCAAAAAAGCTCAATGTGAAAACACTTAAAGTGCCCTTAAAACAGTGATATTAAAAGATCAAATTCACTACACCTTATTGATGATGCGTGCTTTATACAGGCAAGCAGATGAGCTCGGAATATGAACGCAATGTGCTAAATGGTTAAGTGTATTCTTTATAACGGTTTGCTATGGGAAAACCGGGAAAACATTTAACGTGGAACTTTGCGCATTGCGTTTATATTCTGGGTTCATCTGATTGCCTATGCAAAGTATGCATCATCAATAAGGTGTATATACTGAATTTGGCCTTTAAATATCACTGTCTTTCTTACCACTAATGCAAACCTCGTAAAAAATACTTGACGGTCAGCGGAGGAGAGCCTTGTTTTGCCCTCCAGGTGGACGTTCTTGTAAGGGTGTGACGTAGTGATGTCCGGTTCGCGAACGAATCGTTCGATTTAACCGGT
>NW_015610024.1:0-665 GCF_001515605.1 Sinocyclocheilus anshuiensis | reverse complement strand
GGGGGTTCATAGCTATGTCTTCTCTTGCTCCTGCTCATCTTTCTAATTTTTATTAGCAAAGATCACTTGAATCAATACATTTGATGGCCTCTCTGACTAAATGACAAACGAAAGATAAGATAGGGATTGAAAGGGGAGCAATGAATTAAAAATTGAGCATGACTAGAGGATGATAGAGTGTGTAAAGAGAAAGAGAGATAAAAGCGAAAGCAGCTGGTCACCTGGGAGTCTGTGTTAATAAATGAGTAATTTTGCCTTTGTGTGACAGAATAAGATCGCTGAAGTCTTATCACAGCAGAAGGAAGGCCATGATCTGACTAAGGCCAAAGAAACAAGAGGATATTCTCTATTTATGAAGCATGTGTGCCAGAGGTTGAACATTTAACAGGCATTCTTGTCATGTGTTTGCTTAAAGGATCTTTTAATACTCCACAAATGTCACCAAGGAGCATAATGGTCATTATGAGAGACCTGTAACATCTAAAAACAGCAGGAAAGTGCCTGCATTTCATCCCATCATCACTGATTGTTACTCTGGGTCATTTTTACTCTTAGAAGTCTATTTTTATATGTGGCTAAAGTTAATGTCATATTCTTGTAGATGCCGACAAGGTTTTTCAGGAAAGAACTGTGAAGAAATAACTGACTTCTGCAAGCTGCTCAAT
>NW_015610023.1:0-665 GCF_001515605.1 Sinocyclocheilus anshuiensis | reverse complement strand
TGAGGCCAATGACTAAAGCGATGCGTAACAAGATCAGTCAATATAAACTTATGTCAGTGCACATGACCAGTTTCATGAACATGAATGACTGTTGTTGTGCCTTAAAGCAGGCAGAGCTTTGGTCACACTGGGGTCCTGCCATCAGGGGCCTGCCCACTGCTGTGCCCGAGTGCAAAGTCAGTCAGAGCTCATTAGTACCATTTGCCTGACTAAAGTACCTGAGCATGAATCCAATGCTGCGCGATGACCAAAGGGTTCATTACGGCTCAAAGCTTTTAACCTGAAATCGCCTGTATCCTGGTTCAAAGGTTCATATCCTCTTCCATTCAAAAAAACAAGACACTGATCATTTGAAAATAGCTTTTCTTCTTTTGTGGCACAGGTAAATGAAAGTTGACAGCACATAAGAAAAGAAGATCTGAAGCTTGCTACTTGTAAAACATGCTGTCTTCAAAATTCACTGATGGAGTGATTTCAAGTAGTAAATAAAATAATACCATTATTTCAGTCTTTCTACTTCAAACGTTCGTGTTTAATTCAATGTGTTACTTGCTTTTTCTTTGTAATTATTTGTGAAATTTCTGAGCGAAAATCCTACACCAAATGTTTTTCAGTGAAGATAGTCAGATAGACAGACGGACGGACGGACGGACGGACGGACGGAC
>NW_015610022.1:0-665 GCF_001515605.1 Sinocyclocheilus anshuiensis | reverse complement strand
ATATTACAGCAAAATAATATATATGATAGAAATAAAGTATTATATTAAAATAATTAGTAAAAGTGAGATTTAAATTAATAAATAATACAAATTGGATAAATTAGATTGAAATAATGAAAAAAATAGACTAAAAATATAATTAGATAAAAAAATGAAATATTAGATTAAAATAGAAATAGAATATTAAATGGTAAATAATACATAATGTAGTATAGTACATAAAGATATCTAATATAAATTATTTTAAAATAAATAAGAAATTAAATAAAGTACATTAAAATTAAATATTAGATTAAAATAAATTTAAAATATTTAAATTAATAAATACAAATTTGAATAAAAATAAATACAAATTTGACATTAAATATAGAATACAAATTAGATTAAAAACATTTTTTTTTAAAGTACTATAACTAGAAAAAAATGTGATTTTTCCAAATAACATTTTACAGGTATTTATAGCTTTTTTCACAGTATAATTTGGGTTTTTATACATTTTAATGCTTAATTCTTATACACGTTAGGATGGGGCTCCTCCATGGCATCTAGACTGCCGTTCAGCACAAATCTAGTTGATTTATCGTATTAATCCCGAAGCGCTTGTGTGTTTCTGCTGTTTCCAGCTTCGTCTCTCTGCTGGAGTTTGCTGAAGAACATCTGAAAGT
>NW_015610021.1:0-665 GCF_001515605.1 Sinocyclocheilus anshuiensis | reverse complement strand
GTTCTTCTGTGGGAAATTGTAAGTTTAGGTAAGTTTGTTCATAACTATTTAAATAAATTGTTGTCTACTGCATTATAAACATGTTTCAGCCAGATGAACGCTATGAATCTGTTCTCCTCAAGGTGGGACTCCATACTGTGGGATGACTTGTGCTGAGCTCTATGAGAAGCTTCCTCAGGGCTACAGAATGGAGCAGCCCAGGAACTGTGATGATGAAGTGTAAACACAGACAATCATGCGTTCTTGTAGTCACTTTCCATATTGATTGACTGCAGTTGTATTAATAATTAATAATCCATATAGGTATGAACTTATGAGGCAGTGCTGGCGAGACAGACCCTACGAGCGACCACCATTTTCGCAAATATCTGTCCAGCTCAATAGGATGCAAGAGGCACGGAAGGTAAGGAAAAAACAGACTGATGCTTGCATATGTAAAACTCAGACTACCATGCGGAGGTTTTGTGGGTTTTTAACAGGGGAATTGCTATGTGGTTATAGGTGGTTGCTAGGTGGTCTCAGTTTGATTTGATCAAAAATACAATAAAAACAGTAATATTGTTCTCTATTTTAATATAGTTTAAAATGTAATTAATTCCTGTGATGGCAAAGCTGAACAGCCATTACCCCAGTCTTCAGTGTCACATGATTCTTCAGAAATCATT
>NW_015610020.1:0-665 GCF_001515605.1 Sinocyclocheilus anshuiensis | reverse complement strand
GCCTAATTACTCAGAATGCCCAGGGCTCAGTTCTGGCCCAGTCCCCTTTACCTGGAACAGGTAACAAAGCTGGCACTCTGTGGCGAGACATAGAAGGGAAAAAAAAACAGATAGTGCTAATGGCCTGTTGTCAGCATAAAGAGCTAAGGCAGGCCTAGCGCATGCACCTATATTGCAAGATTGGAAATTCACTGCAGAGTTATAAGGTGAGTAGTCTAGTCCAAGAAATCTGTTTAGGATGAGGATGGCAAGAAACTTCTGCACTGTGTTACAAGAAAACATCGCTAATTGCAAGAAGAAATGCCTTTTATTTGTGAGTAGCATGGCACGAGACAAATGTTTTAGTTACAAATAACCTTACCCACTGTATGAAACAAACAATTAAATGCAAGAGACATCTCTTTTAATGAATTTGCTGAATTGATGCATTTCCATCAGCTGCCACATAACATTATTTTAGCCAATCACAGGTGTTGAGCTGGCAAATATAAATTCATAATGTCACAAGCTCTGTACTTTTATCCCAGCTGTTGGAATGCTAACAGTTTTGAAACACAAGTTTTGAAGTTGTTTAGATGGGTTCTACAACACCTATAACTACTGCTACCGAACATTAAAGGCAGCTGCAAACAAATGAAGAAGTTTACCTGATTGGCAGTGAATGT
>NW_015610019.1:0-665 GCF_001515605.1 Sinocyclocheilus anshuiensis | reverse complement strand
TTGAGTTTATCAGAGTTTTAATATAGGCATGTTTTTATATGGTTTTCTTTTAGCACTAAAATGTTTTGTAATCAATAACTGTTGTCACTAATTATATCTGTTGTCATATTTATTTTATAAAATAGTGAACTGACCTGTCCTGTCCTGTAAAGTGCGTATGATCTGGATCAGCAGCTTCTATCGGCTCGATGATGAAGTGATTGTACTGTCAGTTTGAAATATGGTGATGAACCCCGAAGATGACTGATTTTCTTACTGTTTGTCTCACTGTGTGACGTCACACGGCAGGCACATGTGGGCTGGGAGTCGGATTGAGAGTTTCAGTTCTGAGACCTGATTCCAAATTCAGCGTGGACTGTTTTTTTATTTATTTTAACGGGCAGATAAAATTAAATGAAATAAAATAGGATACAAGAGTGGCTATAATTCTTGTTTATAACTATATATTCTGAATTACAAATACATATTGAAATAAAACTAAAACTTCTATGTAAATGGCTTTCTGAGTTTTTGCATGTGAAATAGTTTAGGAAAATCTGTAAGGCTTGAACATATTTGTTCATTTGCATGTACAGAAACGAGTCCCGTCACCTGATTGTGCTTCAAATCCAGCGTTTGAACACAAGATAAAATGTTGAGCAGTTGAATTAGAAACTACAGGAAAG
>NW_015610018.1:0-665 GCF_001515605.1 Sinocyclocheilus anshuiensis | reverse complement strand
GCCCCAAAAAAAAAAAAAAAAAACCTCAAGGAATTTAGTTCTAACTATTGATAAAAAGCTGATGCAAGTATGCTAGAACACTGTTAAAATTCTTATGCTTACCAATGCTGCGTTTATTTGACTAAGAATACAGTAAAAACAGTAATATTGTGAAATGTTTTCTATTTTAATGTTTTAAAATGAAGTTTATTTCTTTTGTGGAAAGATGAATTTTCAGCAGCCATTACTCTAATCTTCAGGGTGACATGATCCTTCAGATATGCTGAATATGCAACTTTGGTGCTCAAAGTATAAAATCTTACTGATTCCAAACATTTGAATGGTAGTTTAAATAAATGTTAAATTTTTCAGTATTAAAGAATTTAAAGTTATTTGGTCTAATCAATGTTGTGGGTTGTAAATAAACAGCTAAGTGTTGTAGTTTTCCAACCAATCTTTGTGAATTCTTTCCATTTGCACTTCTTTTTCTACTTTAATTGGTTTACCTGAGGTACTTTGTGCTTTGCAGTAGTGATAGTATTTCGCTCTACATTATAAATAAAATGCCTAATCTACAGATACGCTTTAAATGAACATATTCCAAAACTAGACAATTAGGGTTGTTCATTTAGATCTATCCAGGTGGTATATGAATAATCTTGTTGATAATTAATAATTATTTTTTA
>NW_015610017.1:0-665 GCF_001515605.1 Sinocyclocheilus anshuiensis | reverse complement strand
CCTATCACTCCTCTAATGGTCTCTGAGGAAGCATAGGAGCATGGCATTATGGGACTGACGTGAGGAATCATGAGGGATGAATTAGAGACTGAGTCACGGTGACAGGAAAATGAATTTCACAAATGAGATAGGAAAGAGAGAGGGCGCTGAGAACGAGAGCAGAGAGAGAGAGAGAGAGAGTGTGTCTCTGTTTGAACTTGCCCCACATTTCCCCCTCAAACAGTGTATTATGTGTGTGAGAGCTTTCAAACCACAGTAACTTTATGGTGAATTTGACAGGATTTTCTGATTTTTGACAGACAACCCTTGTGCACCTCAGGAGACGGAGAAAGATAGAGAAAGGGAGGAAACACACACTTCACAGAAGAAAACAATTTCACCCTCAAACTCCACTGATGAAATGCATTTCCTTTATTTAAAAACACTGATGTTTTGAATGAGTTTCCTGTTCAAAAGGCTGTACGTCAAGCACCTGAGGTTACTCAACTGGTCTGCATATAAAGTGCTGTGCTCAGTTACCATAATTATACCAAAACATAGAGAAAGGCTTTTTACATTTGCTAAAGGAAATGTGAGTGGTGCTTGCCACCGCAAAAATCACTGGCAGGAAGCTCTTGAATGTTGTGTGTGGTTGCTGAGGTGATCTGAATGTTTTTTTTTGTTTT
>NW_015610016.1:0-664 GCF_001515605.1 Sinocyclocheilus anshuiensis | reverse complement strand
TGTCACTTTTGATCAATTTAATGCATCCTTGATGAATAAAAAATAAGAAAATATTATAAGATATAAATAATATAAGTATACATGTCTTACTTTGATGCGTTTGATGCTGGGGTTCCATTCGTGAATCTCCTCCATTCTGAAGAATAAGATGTCGTGAAGTTCCTCTGGAGACGCGTTCAGTTCAGCCTCTAACCTGAAAACCTTCCTGTTGCCCGTGAGAACTTTGCTATAGATCACATCTCCATTCTTCTAAAGGAAAAAGATGTTCATAATTTCCTGTGAGAGCACATTCTGGCGATCTGCACATCAGGAGAACATTTTAGATTCGCAGACAATCACCTCGGCCGTCTCCAGTTTCCATCCGTCCTCGGACTCCACGATCTTCAGAGCTTCATTCAGCGCTGCTTCTCCTTGTTTCAGATAAAACACGTCCTCATCGGCCAATGCAGCCGTCTTCTGCTCCGCTGGCTCGGTCTCTGGAGACATTCATATACAAGTTTTAGGATTTTGAACAATTAAAATAATAATTATATAAAACTTACATTTGATCACTCACATAGAAACAGTGCAGAATCTAAAATATTTATACTTCCTTTTACATATATGTGGCCCTGGAGCACAAAACCAGTCTTAAGTGTCAATTTTTCAAAGTTGAGATTTATAC
>NW_015610015.1:0-664 GCF_001515605.1 Sinocyclocheilus anshuiensis | reverse complement strand
GAAAGGAAAAATTGAAATCGCATCATATGACCCCTTTAAGCAATTGGTTAATTTCATTTATTTATTTATTTGTAGAGATGCCCTTCTCAGTACATACTTTAACAAGCTGGAAGTTTCAGCTGTAGTCTGCAGTATTGTTATTGTTAACTAAACTATTACAAAAACTAAATAAAATTAAATATAAATATTATATAAAAAAAACTTACATTTAAATGCAAATTATAAAAGTTACTTTGGCAACTAACTGAAATAAAATAAGTTTAAGTTTAAGTAAATACCATAATAAATATAACAGATTATAATACATTAAAGCTACATAGAAAATTAATAAAAATGACAAAATCGCATAATAAAATTACTAAAATTTATTCTAAAATTAAAATGAAAAGTGAAAATATAAAAATAAAAGCTAAGTCAAAATATTAATAAATACTATAATAGTATAATAGTATATAAAATAATAGTATATAAAAATCATAATACTATAATAGTATATAAAAATCATACTAAAATAACACAGGCAGTCCATTAATCTACGTTTCCTAACATTAATTTGCTTACCTGAAACTTTACAACATGTGCTTGTGTCATTTGGAAAGCAATTAATTTTCGATTTGTTTTTGCCACAAAAAAAAAAAATCATAATACATCTTGGATAAACAAC
>NW_015610014.1:0-665 GCF_001515605.1 Sinocyclocheilus anshuiensis | reverse complement strand
GTGTGTGTGTGAGTGAGTGTGTGAGTGTGTGAGTGAGAGAGTGTGAGAGTGAGTGTGAGAGTGAGTGAGATCTGACGGTGTGTGTTTGTGTTGTTCAGGTGGCTGGTACTGCTTCAGTAAACACACCTGCGACAGCAGATACGAGACCATGAGGCGACTCATGAGTTCCAGCAAATGGCCTCCCACCAGGACAGGTCAGTCACGACCTCTGACCTTTCAACCTGTCCTCTGGTCAGTTTTTATTTCATGAGCACATGAACTTCATCTCCAGAGAGTCACTCAACTAATATTTCAGAATTTCCGAAAAAATAAAACATTTCATATGACACTATTATCATACAATTTTTAATAAATTGTTGTTTTATGAATTATGAATGAATCGTCTTATCAATTAATCATTATTTGTTTTAAATTATTAAAATGAATTTAAAATTCTGAATTTGGGGAAAAAATAAAACCGATTTCATATGGCCCTAAAAATGTCATTTTTTGTTAAACATTTCATAAATTGTTGTTACATTTATTTTTTAATTAGACATGCTTTTTAATTACAAAAATCAAAGGTGTAGAATTTGGCAGGGACATGTCGGTTACCTCACCTGAATATGTTCATAGATTTATGTTGGATGTTATCTTTGGAATGGAAATATGGATATTTTATTTGT
>NW_015610013.1:0-664 GCF_001515605.1 Sinocyclocheilus anshuiensis | reverse complement strand
GGGAATTAACGAGAACAATAACCACGTGCAGTAAAACTCTTGCACTTCATAATTAAGACAATACATTAAAATAATATGGTAAGACACAGCAATTCTCAATATCAAGCAGCAAAATGAGTGGTTTTGTAAAAATAGCGGGACACGGATGACACCGGAAGCAAGACACATTACATTTACAAATGTCTGCGCTCGCTCTTATGGGAAGAAAGAGCTGGATATGCTGATTTATTGATGTTTATTGATGTTGATTGCTGCTTAATATTTTAATGAAACCTGTGGTACTTTCTAAGTCTAAAAGCATTTATTCAAAATAGAAATCTTTCCTAACTGTGCAAATCTTTACTATCACTTTTTATTAATCCAACTCATTCTTGCTGAATAAAAAAGTATAAATTTATTTAAAAAAGAAAATAGTAAATAGTGACCCCAAACTTTTGAATGGTGGTGTACATTGTTACAAAAGATTTCTAAATGCACTTTTTGGCAACACTTTATTTTAAAGTGTCCTTGTTACATGTATTTACGATTATAATAATTAAAGAAAAAGCATAATTACATGCAGGTAACCCTAATCATAACACTAATCTTAACCATATAGTAAGTGCATGTAGTTTATTATTATTACTCAGTACTTAATTGTATAATTACACTGTAACAAGGACAC
>NW_015610012.1:0-664 GCF_001515605.1 Sinocyclocheilus anshuiensis | reverse complement strand
TTCTAGAATTTTCATTTATAGTCTGTGCACGTTTCATATGCAAAGGTAATTCAAAGTGCTTTGCTCAAAGTTTATTATAAATATCAGTGCATTATTGTTGTAAGATGATTTATTCATATCTGTGTCTTGTGTTTGCAGTCAGAATGCTCTGTTTGGGATGGGGAATCCGCTGCTGGACATCTCTGCCGTGGTGGATAAGGATTTTCTTGATAAGTGAGTGTTGTGTGTAACTGCAGTGGGTTTAAAGGTCATATGTGCGGCGTGTTCCTGTGATTGCAGTTAAAACGGCACGCTTGAGTGATCACCTCCTAGTGTGATTATTCATAACTAACTAACTGATTGTTGTGTGCACAGGTATGGCTTGAAGCCCAACGATCAGATTCTGGCAGAGGAGAAACATAAAGCTCTGTGAGTGTCGTCATCACGCATTACAGTCACTGCTATAATCTTCAGCAAAATATTAATGAATATAATACTACTGGTCAAAAGTTTTGAATGATTAATAATACATTTTGAATAATTAATAATAATCACCAAGCCTGCATTTATTTCATCAAAAATACAGTAAAATTGTGAAATATTATTAAAAGTTAAAATAGCTGTTTTCTATGTAAATATGTTGTAAACTGTAATTTATTTCTGTGATCAAAGCTGTATTTTCAGC
>NW_015610011.1:0-664 GCF_001515605.1 Sinocyclocheilus anshuiensis | reverse complement strand
TTTTGGACCCGTATCCGGGTCCGCAGAGTTTAACTGGTTTTAACACTTGTCTACTTGCATGACGCATTTCCTGTATTTGGCCCAAGTGTTCAAGTGGACATGAAGACTGTCCAAATACCCACACTTGAGGTCTTGGCCACTTGAGAGCGCATGCACACAACAGGAAGTAAGTGTGCAAGACTGTCTGATGTCTTAAAAACGCCAAAGTGCCCTTAACGCCACTCTAAATCCACACTACGGAGCGGTATTCGAGGCTAAGCATATCCCATCATGCATTATGTTCATGCATGTATCATGCATTAAAAATCATGAGACTTATTAATAATAATTAGATATTACATATAATTTGGTAGTAAAACATGAAGTGTTGCACATTTTATTGGTGAAAAGATGAGTTTGTGTATTTTGTACAACATTTACGACTGCTATTTATCACTTACAAGAACCACAATTATTAAATCGTGTCGTCTAGAATTGAGACTACTGGACATTTAGATGTTTATTTTTAAAATGCAAAGTACTGAAAATAAAATTAAATACTCTAAACATCAGGTAATGAATGTCCAGTGTGTCCCATCAGGTAATGAAAAGTTCTACACACACTTGTGGTTTTCATGCTCACTTGGGCCAAATACAGGAAATACGTCATGTAAGTAGACAAGTG
>NW_015610010.1:0-664 GCF_001515605.1 Sinocyclocheilus anshuiensis | reverse complement strand
ATTAGGCTTTTTTCTTTCTTTTTTTTAGCAAATTAAAGTTACTTTATTAATAGTTGAAAAATAATAATTAATGACATTATCAATTTCACCAAATTAACACATTAAGCTCACAGCTATGTACACTACCATTTAAACATTTGGACAATATAATTTTATGTATTTATTTATTTATTTTTAGTTATTATTTTTTGGCATATATTAGATCATAATACAATAAAAAGAGTGACATTGTAAAATATAGTTTACAATAATGTGTTTTAATGTTTTAAACTGTCATTTACAGTATTTGTGATGGGAAAATGTGTTACTGCAATGGCAAAATTAGAACAATTTCAGTGTGCTGATTTCATACTCAAGAAGCATATCTTATTATTATCAATACTGAAACAGTTATACAGCTTAATGTTTTTATGGAAACTGATACGTTGTTTTTTCAAGATTTTTTAATGAATAGAAAGTTTAAAAAACAATGATTTGAAATGGAAATCTTTTGTAAATATATATAAATATGTATATAAAAAATAATGTATATGATTTAATTTGAATAATTATTAAATTTTTTGAAAAGTAGGCATCACAAATCACAAAAAGCATGTAAATACAATAATATGGTGCTAGACGATTCTTCTTCTTCTTCTTCTTCTTCTTCTTCTTCTTCTTCTTC
>NW_015610009.1:0-663 GCF_001515605.1 Sinocyclocheilus anshuiensis | reverse complement strand
GTGTGGCCAGTTACTGCGGGTGTTGCTGGGCCGACGAACATGCTGTGCCTGCCGCTTCTGCTGCATGGCCTGATTGACCCCGGCAACATAACGCGCAAACTCTGGATCCGAGCCCACTGACGGAGAGAGAGAGAGAGAGAGAGAGAGAGTGATGTGTGTCGCTGTGTCCTGCTCTTTGTTTAAACTGTCCAGCACAGCAGAAACACATAATAGAGTCCAACACACACAGAGACCAGCAATGCACTAAAGTGACCTGCTGCACCACAGTAACTACTACATACACACACATACAGTATAAAAACCATGGCACATTCAACTATGCACTAATGAGAAAACACTTAAGTAATAAGTAATACAATTGTGTTGTGATGTGACAACCCCTTATATTACATGCATTCAAGTGTGAGCATCTAACTAAATTCATTACATTAAAATGACACTGTCAATTTGATACATTCTTTCAGAGTGATTAATTCTAAAGAAAATATTGCAATAAAAGTAATGCAATTAATCAAGTGCAGATGGAAACATGAACGCATAGATCACCATTTCATAAATGTAAAAACTGCTGTGACAGCTTCAGTCTTTCGATCCTCACCGAAACAAGGGGTCGTGGGCAATATTAGCTCAAAAAGCAAAAATAAATAAATAAAACACCCCCCC
>NW_015610008.1:0-664 GCF_001515605.1 Sinocyclocheilus anshuiensis | reverse complement strand
TGTGTGTGTGTGTGTGTGTAATCAGTCGTCTAAGCCTCAGCCATGCTGTGCCTCAGTTCGCTAAAAAAGATCTGGACACACACAGTAAGATCAAAACTGATTGCATATACTATAGTGCTGTGTTATGTGTATAGCATAATGGCATCAAATGGCTGGGAGCACAATATCAGATGACTGATAGGTATCTAATCAATATAACGGAAAATTGTGTGTGTGTGTGTGTGTCTGTTGTCTATTGTCATGGACTATTGTCCTTAGTTGTATAACCAGGGTGGTGTATTAATGTAGTACTTCCCATCCCCAGGTTATTTTGGTGACACACTCGCATTCAGATTTAAAACTGTGCCTCCCTCAAATGAAGCTCTGTTATCACAGACTCAACTGCTATATAAATTTAACAAAGCCAGACAGCGGATATCCATCAAATGTCTCCGTCTGACCTGTTGACGATACTCTGACTGGTTTTTACACACCTACAATTTACTTTTTACACAGACACACACTTCACTTGTCCTGTAGTAGAGAATCTGCTTTCGCTTATTTTGTTCAGTATTGCAATTTACAGATGAGAGTTACAAGAGAACAGGGTCTTTTTATGCCATCCGGACAGTTGTGCCTGTCTTTGCTGAAACATAGCATGTTGTTATTTTTTATTGATTTTTTA
>NW_015610007.1:0-664 GCF_001515605.1 Sinocyclocheilus anshuiensis | reverse complement strand
TTAACATTCAAAAGTATAACAAAAGGTTACAAACATGGTGTTCACCACTCTTTTGTAAGTACTGTGAATTTTAAAATACTTCTTTCGTCACATACTGTAGTAGGGAAGTATGCCATTTCGGATGCAGCCTGAGTTTTACCATCTCTTTCTTAGCTTATTTCATCAGCCTGCCAAATGTCAAAAGACATTTTACCTGAAATTTATAAATGCCCTATTTATTTCCAGAATGGTAACTGAAATGTCACTCATTAAATACGCAATATGATGAGATTATATGAATAGCATATACTGTTTAGTGTGGAATTTCACTTACTACTTAAAAAAAAAAATAAACATCAGTATATAGCCTACTACCCAGTATTCAATAAATAAGAGCAATATTCCACTCAATGGCATAAAGAAATAATGTTCATACTATTGCTGTTGCATACAGTATATAGGCTAATGCGAACAGTGACCATTTTTTTCTGGATGACTTTTGAATTTGCCAAAAATATGCCGTTGTCTCCACAACCACGACTGTATACCGTGTATAATGCATTGTGCAGTACTAAAATACTGTGAGGTATGCAGTTGTTTGAAATAAATGGCTGCTGTTTTGCAGTCATCGACAGTGTTTTGTGTGAAGATACCTCAAACTAGCTGTCAGTGAGCTTTTTTAGTG
>NW_015610006.1:0-664 GCF_001515605.1 Sinocyclocheilus anshuiensis | reverse complement strand
TATTTTGGATCAAATAAATGCAGGCTTGGTGAGCAGAAGAGGATTATTTAAAAACATAAAAAATCTTGCTGTTCAAAAACTTTTGGCTGGTAGTGTCTGTGTTTTTCTGTCATCTGTCTATCGTACAATATATCCATTTGTCTATCTTTTCGTCCAGATATTCACACGTCCTTCAAACTTTACTACTTCTTCTGTTTTCAAGCCAATATTAATGTGTCTAGACAAACTTTTGTTATTTTTTTAATGCTGTTCACGATTTGTTTCTTGCAGCGGTTAGCGAACACAAAAGCTCACACCTCACGGTTCATCAGTGCCAACCTGCCCTGCAACAAATTCAAGAACAGACTGGTTAACATCATGCCCTACGAGTCCACGCGCGTCTGTCTGCAGCCAATCAGAGGAGTCGAGGGCTCCGACTACATCAACGCCAGCTTCATCGACGGATACAGGTTAGCAGAAGAGCCCGGATCTGTCCGTCTGTGTGCGTTTGTGACCGTGAAGCTAAACATGTGTCTCTCGCTGTGTGTCAGGCAACAGAAGGCTTACATCGCCACGCAGGGTCCTTTAGCTGAAACCACAGAAGACTTCTGGAGGATGCTGTGGGAACACAACTCCACCATCGTCGTGATGCTGACCAAACTCAGAGAGATGGGCAGAGTGAGTG
>NW_015610005.1:0-664 GCF_001515605.1 Sinocyclocheilus anshuiensis | reverse complement strand
GTTTTGAGGCCTGTTTATATCTATTTATATCTGGATTCTCTATTTTATTCATCAGAAACAACATTTATGTCTGCTTTTCACCGAAAGCTTTCAACTGGCCTGAATACACAGAACTAAAACAGTTCAGTAAGGGTGTACAAACCAAGATGAGACCAAATCATTTTGGCTTAGTATTTGTTGAAAGCAAATTGCCTGTTGCATGGGAAAATCATGGTGAGATGCCCAACAAATGTGGATGTGACACTTGTCTGCTGGTAAAAGACTAAAACCCTAAACAGCATGATGATACATTCACACCATTCTTATTGGCCTGTAGATTCACACTGGTTCACTGTCTAGCTGCAAGCCTCCAAAACATCTGCGCTCATCCACAACACAATATAGTGTGACTAGAAGGGCTCAACAGTAAGTTTTTTTCTATTGACCTGTTCCTACTAGTATTTCAGATTTCTACCTGATCTGCCAATCCCAGAACAAAAACATGTGCCAGAAAAAGAATGTATTATGTTTTCTTTACAAAAATGTAAAAGAAATGTTTTACTGACTACTAACTAAGGCCTTGATTTCCTGTGCAACTGGTCTCTAATTCATATTTCTCTCAGATGGAGAGAGCTGAGGCATAAAAAATTGCAAGAATGTTTTGCATCCCACTGGGGCTTTCCCT
>NW_015610004.1:0-664 GCF_001515605.1 Sinocyclocheilus anshuiensis | reverse complement strand
GTTTATTCCTTGTCTCCATCGTTCCTCGCCATCACAGATTGTGACTATTGTGTGTGTTTGGGTTCTTGTTGTTGTTTTCAGAAGAATACTTTTTCAGGAAATCTGAAAGTTATAGTATATTTTCATAGTGCAAAGAACTTTTATCTCAAAAGATCAAGTACAGAAGGATTCATCCAGTAAATTAGAATGCAGTTCATGGAGTGACTTCACACTGTGAAAATATATATTTGATATATTATTTTATTTTCTACTTGCAGCAGGAAGTGGACTTTGTTAATGCCTGCACAGCTTCAGTGAGGAAGAGAATTACATAAATGGACTGTTCGGCCTCTGCTTTCATATTGTATTAGTCATTTACGTGTAGGAGAACACACAAATTGTTCTGTTACACAATCACCATGGAAAAGAATAAATGTTTGCAGTATGTGGGCTAAGTTTTGCATTTTCTGGTGAAGTTCACCAGACTCTTATGTGATAATATAAAACATTTATTTTGCTTTAATGACTTTATTATTTTGTTTTGTTTAGGCTACTTCAGCTTTTAATGTCTACGTATTGACTGATTGAACAATTAACCCAAATAACTTGCCTTACTTACCGTCATAAAAAGGTCTTAAAAGTGACATATCATGAAAATCTGACTTTTCCAGGTTTTTAGTGCTAT
>NW_015610003.1:0-664 GCF_001515605.1 Sinocyclocheilus anshuiensis | reverse complement strand
AACAGTGAATGGTATACACCACTTTCACAATAATATGACTGTGATTCCAAACATCTGAAGTCATCTGACTGTACTAAAGGTTTCTCAAGGCCGACTGCGAGAGTCATATACGCTGTCCGGGCTTGCTTGCGTGCAGCGGTGTGATAAGAATGGCCTCTCAAATTATTCAGTGACACCACAATCAATTTTCAAGTCTTTCTGGAGCAAAATCTGGAGGACAATTACATTTCGAATGATCTGAGAGCATGACTAATTTCCAGAAAATGGTCAAATGTGGGCTGAGCCAGGCATCCATGCATAATTCCTCACTGCTTGTGTCCTATATTTAAAACACAGTTAATAGTGGAAGTTATTTTATGGAGCGTGAATGTCATCGGAGCATCCAAAAGAGTAAACGGATTTCAGTCATAAAAAAGGGGAAAAGAAAGAAGAGGAGGAAAAGAGATACTGGTGTGATCCTCCATCGGATCTCCCATGATGTCATCCCTGCGAACAGGAGGCGGATTATTGGGAACGGAGCAGAGAGGTCACTCCCTTCCTGTGTCTGCCTGGAACTCTACGTCCTATTCCTCAACAAGAGGCGAGGGAGCAAAGAAGGCCAGGCAGTTTTACTGTGGGTCCACTTGAGTCACACTCTCTAAATTTATGCACTTGCGAAAGAAAG
>NW_015610002.1:0-664 GCF_001515605.1 Sinocyclocheilus anshuiensis | reverse complement strand
TATTTGTTCTTATGTATGTATTTATTTATTTTTACTGGCTGTTCATTTGCCTTTAATCATGATTGAACTTTCTTAGTTAGGCTATAGTTTTTGCTGTGGTATTAAAGAAGTACTTAAATTGTGCTTTAAGTAATAAATTGAAAGCAAAGTTACATTGATATAAAATATTTTTTTCTTGCCGATCCAAACAATGATCTGATCTGTGACACAAAAACTGCAATATGTTCCAAACTGTGAGTTTTGTGATCCTTTGAACCACTACTTGTAAAATGTATCTATATACCCAAAATAAAATAGCTTTCGACTTTTAATTAGTAGCATTTTTCTAAACCACCAAACGCACACTTTTTGTGTACTATTCTTTTTTTGTAAGCAAGACATGAATTTTTTTCTGAATTGAATTTCAATTCAATTTGTAAGCTTTTTTTGTTATTTTTGAAAATGTAAAAATGTAGTTCTTCAAAATTGAGATGTTTGCCATTTGTTGAGCTTTTTTGGTTAACTTCATTGTAAAATGTTTCCTCTGTAACCGTCTGTTTACGTATGTAAGACATTAGAGAAATAGTCAACCCAAAAATGAAAATTAGCTGAAATTGTACTTTCCCTCAGGCCATTCAAGATGTACTGTAGATGAGTTTGTTTCTTCATTGGAACAGATTTGGAG
>NW_015610001.1:0-662 GCF_001515605.1 Sinocyclocheilus anshuiensis | reverse complement strand
GACCTCCATACATAATGCACACACACACACACACACACACACACACAAAGCTCTTTATTAGCCCCCTGTGTCATAAACACACAAATATGGAACAAATCTGGCCGCAGTTTTGCATTAGCGTGAGGGTGAGAGATTTTCCCTGTGCATGTGTGTCTGTTCAATAACAACAGTGTCATACTGTGCAGATCTTCTCTCTTCCATGTTGCATCTTTATACAGACCTGTGAATCTCTGATTTATGAATGAAGCTAAGAAAAACTACAATATTCTGTAGAAAACGCCAACTCGCTTCTACAGTGCTAGGGTGTTATTTTGGTTGCTAGGGCATTGTGATGTGGTTGCTAAGGTGTCTGGAATGTTTAAGCAGTTGCTAGAGTGTCCTAAGGGGATTTAAACAGAAAATCCACCTAAAAATAAAAATCTTGCACTGATCTACAGTATAATAGAGAACTGGATTGCTCATGACGTCATAAAAATGAAGCCACCGTGCCGCTATATTGGTATTCCCTAGTATTCCCATACATTCTATTGAATTAATCATATGATCATAATCATATGATTTTAATGAGAAAACATCACGGATGAGATGCTCAACATATGTATTACAAATGATAAAGCGCTCATTCTGAAATCTGAATAAAGATTTATGCTTTGTATACACAT
>NW_015610000.1:0-664 GCF_001515605.1 Sinocyclocheilus anshuiensis | reverse complement strand
AATCGAATTGTGAATTTTGTGTCAAAACCCAGCCCTACCGTTTAATAAGCGGCTGTCCATTCCAAAGTGTATTTTAATGTTTATGACCATTGTAAGTGCCTAACAGTAGATTTTTGCTTATTTAAACAAACTGAGTGACTATATGGACAGAATACTGTCCACATATCTTCTTCTAAAGCTGAAGTGTGTCATTTTTTCGGTGTTTAGATGATTTTTTGGTGTTTCTTTTCCTGTGGCTTTGTGATGCTTACAAAACATTGCTTTATTTGTTTGACCAGCTGGACACAGCATTATTGGCAGTGACTTGAGTTTGGGGCGGGACAGACTGTTTGATTGACCAGTGGAAGATGTTTGCTAGTTGAGCAGAAATTACACAATTCAGTTCTAAACATACATCTCTGTAGTCCTAAAATCCAATATTGTGAACTACATTTTTTCAAACTTAGTACCTTAACATGCAAAAGTCTTACTATGTTTGCGAGAAGTCTCTTAATGCTCACCATGGCTGCATTCATTTGATCAAAAATACAGTAAAAACAGTAATATGAAATGAAAAAAGTAATATTTAAATTATTACAATTTAAAATAACTGCTTTCTATTTTAATGTAATTTATTCCTGCAGCCATTACTCCAGTCTCACATGATCCTTCAGAAATCATTCTA
>NW_015609999.1:0-664 GCF_001515605.1 Sinocyclocheilus anshuiensis | reverse complement strand
GCATCTCTAATAAATGCTTTTTTCTGTTTTCTCACGCTCACCATCCATATAGCCGACGGCAGGCAGATAGCTGCCAACATGAGGGGCATAGGTATGATGCCCAACGACATCCCAGAATGGAAGAAACGCGCCTTTGGTGGCAACAAGGCATCCTATGGCAAAAAGACTCAACTTTCTATTCTAGAGCAAAGAGAGAGTCTTCCTATCTACAAGCTGAAAGAGCAGCTCATTCAGGTGTGACTTTAACTGATATGTAGATTCATCCTGAGCTAGATTTCAGTTCATTTATGTTCATAGATTTGACTATTGTGTCTTTACAGGCTGTCCATGACAACCAGATCCTGATTGTGATCGGTGAGACGGGCTCAGGGAAGACCACTCAGATCACTCAGTACCTGGCTGAGGCTGGATACACCACACGGGGGAAGATCGGGTGCACACAACCCAGAAGAGTGGCAGCCATGTCTGTGGCTAAAAGAGTGTCGGAGGAGTACGGTTGTTGTTTAGGTCAAGAGGTAGATGCTTTCTTATATTAATTTATACAACATAGGCATCAGTGATCTAATATTTGACCACAGTAGTTTGAAACGGATCTCTTTCTGTGTCTGTGCAGGTTGGATACACCATCCGTTTTGAGGACTGCACAAGTCCCGAGACTGTCATT
>NW_015609998.1:0-664 GCF_001515605.1 Sinocyclocheilus anshuiensis | reverse complement strand
CACTTTATATACAAATACCTATAACCCTAAAATCAGTCAAAAAGACAACAATAATAATGAATAATTAAGTTAAAAACAACAATACCGTTTTGTCCAAAAGTATGATATCAATATTCAGCAGAAGCTGAATAAACAACAGTTGTTCTTTGTGTGCATGCATCTGGATAATTTAGCATCAGAACATGAACCACTACAACAGATACAGATGCTCTGACCTGCAGAAATGTAAGCGCTAAACTAACAAAGCGGTTATTCAGCAGTCTGTGTGCTTTGTAAGAAAGCATGTTCTTTCCACACTGGAGAAGTTTCCAGGGATAGAACAGGATCTCAGTAAAAATCACCTGTGTGCTTCCGCTAGACAAAGACCTGTCGCTCTTCCTAAACATGATATAGGTGCCAGTCGTAGCCTGAGGGCCTGTGGTTTTAATATTTAAGTTTTAATTTAATAACATGGGTCGCGCTTGACACGCTTGTCCTTGAATGCAATGAAGGCCACAAGCTCTCAGCATGTTCTCACAACGAAACTGTCATTTTTATGTTCAGTCTCTGTATCTTCACATATTGATGAGGGAATGTGGAATGTGTGCCATCATTCGTAAGCCTCATGTAGTTCCAAACTCGTGTGACTTTCTCTCTCTGTGTGTGCGTGTGTGTGTGTGTGTGT
>NW_015609997.1:0-664 GCF_001515605.1 Sinocyclocheilus anshuiensis | reverse complement strand
TGTACAAAAAAACAAACAAAAAAATCATATAATATTAATACTTAATATATTTCAATGAATTTCACTGATATGCACATTAACTTTAAATTTAGCTTAAAAAATAGTACATTATTCATAAATATAGATTGTATTTGGTGTAAATAAACAGAACCTCAAATACTAGGACTTAAATTATGAGCGATACTCATGTACAATACTATGGCAAACTGCATTCACTTAGCAGAATACCATCATGCATATCGACCGATATGCAAAACAGAGCATAACATTATTTTTTGCAGATGTAAAATTAGACTCTATAATCAGAATATAGTGAAACTATTTGTAGCGCAGAGTTATTTGAATTTGAGTATTTCTCCTAAGTACTTGTTTATCTGTAAAGCACATCCAATCCAATGAGACACAAATGCAATCACCTAAACTATATTCAAATTGTGTATATTCAAATATATGTAATTGAGAAGTTGTCGTTGACCATAACAATGTTTGGAAAACAAGTAAAAAAAATAAAATAAAAACTGACTCACCTTTCCCTTTCTCTTTTTGTCTCCTCCAAAGAACCTGCCAATCTGATCCAGGAGACCAGGGGCCCTCTTCTTCCTGCCCAGCCCAAAGGGACTTTGTCCAGAGGTGCTTGCAGTGGCCATTCTAGGTGTTGATCTGT
>NW_015609996.1:0-664 GCF_001515605.1 Sinocyclocheilus anshuiensis | reverse complement strand
CTGGGTTTGGGCTTTTACAGGGAGGGTCTTTGTGTCGAGGGGCTCCACTATGGGAAAAGTGAGACAAGAAAACAAGCAAATGCAGAATGAAAGAAAGAATAATTTGCTGCGAGTTTATGGAAAATTATCCTTAAAAAGATCACCCAAAATTTTTTTGCGTATGCACCTTCAGGTCATTCCAAACTTGTATGACTTTATGTCTTCTGTTAAACACAAAAGATGATATTTTGAATGATGTTTTTTTTTTTTCTCCTAATTTTGTTTGTACCCTAATGTCTTTTTTTGGGTTTCACAGAAGAAATAACATCATACAGGTTTGGAACAACATGAAGGTGAGTAAATAATGCAAAAATGGTCATTTTTGGAAGAACCATCCCTATAATGAAAAGAACTAAATGACAGTTCAAGAAATGGTTAAAATAGGAGAAGGCATAAACACATACACTGATACAAGCTGCAAATAGATGCTTATATTTTCAGACCACCATGTACATTAGATGTTGCTCCATTCCAGGTAGGGCTGCACGATTAATCGAATGCGATTGTCACGCGCATTTTGTTATGCCGAGTTTATATTTTTAAAATAATTAGTTTTGCTCGCGAGAACTCCGGTCTAGCGCACGCGGGTTCTCGCGTTATTTACTTATCACTTCTCGCGTGTGTT
>NW_015609995.1:0-664 GCF_001515605.1 Sinocyclocheilus anshuiensis | reverse complement strand
ATTTTTAACCAAAAAAAGTTACGGACTGCAGCTTTAAATAAACAACAATTTAAAAAAATGATGGCACTACATATGCCATCAAACCCAAACACGCCTAAGGCCATTTCACAGCATCCTCTCTATGGAAGTTCACACTCTGTAAAGTTCACACCAAAGTGTGCACCATAAAGGCCATCAGCGCGGGACCCTTATTAAGAATGATGGAGGTGAGATGGGGTCAGAGGCATTAGGCAGTCTGGCTGCTCAGACATAAACAAAGACTGCAGTATTAGCGCTTAACGGCCCCGCTCTCAGACCAGCACGCCATTAACCTAGCCTTTGCCTTTTATTCTTAGATGTTTGAGTGCAAATACAGTAAAGCAAACAAAACCTCTTCCCGTGTTCATAAAAAGAAAGTTTGCCTATTTGATCAGCGCACTGGGTGGTTAGTCTATCGATGAAGGGATACGAATATAAATACTGTTATGGATTTGGCGTCCCAAACACTTGAGTGCTAAAGGTCAACACCAAGAATTCTCTCCATCAATAGACTTAGGCTGTATCACCTGATGCTAATCAACCAGGTCGCCCTAATGGCCCCCTGATCAATAACACTGAGCCAGATTAACTTCTCCGAAAGGTCAACAGGTCAAAACAATTTTCGTGTTTAAACTGCAGAAGACCT
>NW_015609994.1:0-664 GCF_001515605.1 Sinocyclocheilus anshuiensis | reverse complement strand
CTGAATACTTTCCGTACCCACTGTATATATATATGTGTGTGTGTATAGAGAGAAATAGATAGATAGATAGTAGAAGCATTTTATAATACTCTCAGACTTTTGGAGCTCCCTTTTTTGTTACTGTATGCCAGGTTGCTCCTACTTCAGTTGTTTTGATACTCATAGGTTCCAGTAAGGATTCACTGGGCACAAACAGCTTTTGCATCTGTGCTTTATTCATTACGTGTAGTTCAGACAAAAGCAGGCAGCAGGCATTGCTCACTTCATTGCTCTGAACCATGTGTGTTTACTTGAGGGTTTGTAAATATTTACATTCAGTTGCTGAAACCATTTGTGAATGCATTTCATTTTGCTTGAAATGTTTTGCTAATCATTCTAATAATCTGTAATATATGCTGATCCAATGTGAAGAAAAGCTTGCACAGGTCTGTCAGATAGTCCCTTTAGGTGGCACTCAGCTGTGGGTTTGTTTGTGAGTGTGTGGGCGCATTTATCGTAGATGATTTGATGTTGTAATTTAGTCTTGCGGCTCATATCCTGCTTTACAATTAGTGAAGAGAATTTCAGTTTTATTTTTACAGTACAAGCTATATAATTGTATATTAAAGGATGCATTTTAGCCAGTATGATAGTTTGACTTATAAATCTGTAAAACATATTTGCA
>NW_015609993.1:0-664 GCF_001515605.1 Sinocyclocheilus anshuiensis | reverse complement strand
CATGTTGTATAGTCACAGCTGGTGGAGTACAAGAAACAGGATTCAGTCATGTCACCTCGCAATTCCTATTGAATCATTTCGCCATGTTTTGTGTTATTCGAAACCATGTGGTCCAGATGTTTTTACAAGACTTGAAAGTAAAAGAATTTCGTTTTGCATACCGGTTGTGTTCAATGTAATACTATACTGCCTTATACTAAATAAACAGCATGCAGTATGCATTCCATGATAATCATTTCAGACAGTAGTATGCTACATTATGGTCACATGATGCTTTCATGATGCAAGTGAGTGGCGTCCAGTCTTCATCGTAAAAATTACGTTTTTTTCTTTTGGTTTTTTTTTTTATTTAGATTTCTGTAAATATTTTTGGCAGTCTGATGAAATAATGAGTAAAATATTGTGATTAACTTGGCTGCACTGCATTTCGGGGTTTTGGCCTGTTTTGCCATAAGATAAAGACTACATTTTAATCATGTATATCTACTGAAAGCAACATTTGTCAGCGTACAATAGTAAATACATGTTAGCATCAGTTTAGATTTTATGGATTTAAATCAATTCATTTGAACCCAAAATCAGTCTGTCACTTTTTTAAATTATGTTTTGCTACATTTTAAGGCTTTGTGTTTTAAATAGCTAAATTTGTCTGGCTGCACTGATT
>NW_015609992.1:0-664 GCF_001515605.1 Sinocyclocheilus anshuiensis | reverse complement strand
TTTTTTTTTTGTCAGATTTGTATGACAAAATAAAGTTACTCTTTTAGGGAAGTATAAATGTGACTGGGCATAAGCATAACTATCTAGTTTCCCCTCTCCCACATAACCAAACAAACAAGTGCCAATAAAAAATATATTTTTTTCTACTTCATCATTATAAACTCTTGGCACACTGATAGTATCACGTCTGTATAACTGAATGAGATGATATATATCATCATTTAATATCATGGGAGGAGATAAGAGTATTTTTGCAGGGGCTGTTGTAATGGTAATGATCTTAACAAATCCAGGCTAACACTCAATGAAATATGAAAGGCATCCTTTAAGCCAGGGGAGATATACATGGAAATAATAACAGATGGAAAAAGTGACTTGCTGATTTGAATGGTTAAAAAAAAAAACTCTTATTTCTGTTAAAAGATATAAGCTCATCATCTGTGAATTAAAAGCTGTCTCACTTGCTTCATTACCATGACAAAACCTGAGTCTCAATGCCCTGTGACCTACTGCATGGCACTATCAATGTTTGAAAGTAAGAGGATTATTAACTAAATGAAAACGATGAGAGTGGATGAACTAGTATTTGTGTGGAAAAATATTCTATTAATAACAGCCTTTTATAATTCAGTGTTAGTGGTAAAATGTAGATCTGGATTACATG
>NW_015609991.1:0-664 GCF_001515605.1 Sinocyclocheilus anshuiensis | reverse complement strand
AACAGATAACTCCGTTTTTAACCATTTTCAAAAATCATGTTTTTTTCATGGTGCATTCCAGTTAATCTCAATCAAACTGCAGTTGGATTATTTTAATTAAGTAAAAAATTACTAAAAAAATACAGCTAACCAACACAGCAAAACACAAAAACATGATAACATAATAAAAAACATTTTTGTTTTTTTTACATTTTAAAAAACGGAGTTATCTGTTTTTGCAAAAACTCTTCATGTTCTTTTCTTTGTCCAATACCAAGATGCACCGTGAGCATAAGGGATTTGTCAATACATTTCAAAAATCTTAATTATTCTAAATGTTTGATGGGTATATATTCATGTATGCATTAAAACACATTTATAAAAATAGTAAGCATACAATTACAAAGATAATATTAAGTAATTTCTTTTTATTTGTTCTGACCAACCACTAATTTCTACTCTTTCCACTACGTCCGAGCACGGAGGAAGTAGTCCATTTTATTTAAAAAAATCTAAGTCTACTACCTGTCACGTGAATCCTATTCCAGCGTATCTGGTTAAAGCCTGTTTACCTTCTCTCTCTTCTTTAATTACTGATATTATACACTTTTCGCTAGATTTTTGGTATTGTTCTGTCTTCACTCAAAACTGCTGTGATAACTCCTATACCTAAGAAACCGGGGGC
>NW_015609990.1:0-664 GCF_001515605.1 Sinocyclocheilus anshuiensis | reverse complement strand
CTCTTCCTTTCCGGCGGTGTAGGTCTCTATCTGGACGCATCGTGGGTGGAGTGTGGTGGTTTTTCACCCTCATCATCATCTCCTCCTACACAGCCAATCTGGCTGCTTTCCTCACTGTGGAGAGGATGGTGTCGCCCATTGAGAGCGCTGAGGACCTGGCCAAGCAGACAGACATAGCGTATGGTACTCTTGACTCAGGCTCCACCAAAGAGTTCTTCAGGGTAAGTGGACAAAGCTAATGGGTTGAGGGGAGGGCGGCGGTGTTTTGTTAAGGGGGGTGAAAGGGAATGACACCAAAACGAGAAGATTTCTAGTGCTGTATTAGAACAAAAAAAGCGAAAACTCACAGATTAATTAATAAACCAAGCTAAGAACATATGCTCTTAATTAAAGTATATTAGGGTTGTCAGTCTTTTTTTTTTTTTTGGTTCTAAAACAAAATGAAACTATATGCTTTAGGATCTCATATACATAATTACAAAACTGGCAAATTATGAATGGCAAAAAATATATATAAGCCTGTTTCCACCATTAAATAAAAATGTTTAAAAAAGGTCATTTTGACTTTTTATCTCACAATTGAGTTTACATTTCACAATTTTGAATTTTTTTTCTCAGAATTGTGAGATATAAACTCAAAATTACGAGTTATAAAGTCAGAATT
>NW_015609989.1:0-663 GCF_001515605.1 Sinocyclocheilus anshuiensis | reverse complement strand
GTGTGTGTGTGTGTGCGTGTGTGCGTGTGTGAGTGTGTGATAGAAAGTCAAAGTTTGATTCTGAAGAGTGCGTTCCCCTCGTCCTCGGTGGTCTGTGGTGTGTTTTGGGAGTGAAGTTCATTTCTTTGCTGGAGTTTGAAGGTACTGAGTTTATCTGTGACCTACAGCTGGCGTCCTCGACGGCCAAACACTAACTCACACAAAGCTGAGCGCTCCGATCCCCTCGTGGAGCTGAAGAAGCGCTGTTGACAAACGTCCTTCTTCCCCCACAGCGGCTCGCCAGACAGCCACAACCTTATTAAGCACACAGACAAGTTAACCTTCACTAAATCCCTAAATTAGGGATTAACTTACAGAGTCATTTTAATACTGCAGTCTGTACTTTCTGCAGGAAACAGAGTTCAATCAACTTTTTTTATATGATTGTCTATTTATAATATAAAAATACTATAATTGTATACTTATTGGGGTCACTAAGATTTTTTTAAAGAAAGCAGTACTTTTATTCATCAAGGATGCATTAAATTGATCGAAAGCGACAGTAAAGACATTTATAATGTCACAAATTATTTCTATTTCAAATAAATGCTGTTCTTTTAAAATTGTATGTTCATCAAAGAATCCTGAAAAAATAAAATGTATCACGGTTTCCACAAAAATATT
>NW_015609988.1:0-664 GCF_001515605.1 Sinocyclocheilus anshuiensis | reverse complement strand
TCTGAATATCAACATTTGTGAGATTTAGTCAGTTGAAACAGTTTTGAGGTTAACTGATTTAATTTTGTGGAAAATAGTGATCTGTGATATGTTTTGTTTGTGTCTATTTGTTAATGATTTGTGGACACATTAATGTTTTTAGATTTGTGAGGTAAATGGAGTTTTTATTTTGAAGTGAAATGACAAAATGAGTCCCTTGGAGTTATTGTTTTTAAATATAATACTTTTTAATCTTAATACTAAATTCAATACTAACTAATGGGGTTATTATTTAATATTTAATTATTATTTAATAATTAAATATTGAATAATAATGCCATTCATTAAATAATAATAATAATTAATAATAATTATAATTAATTAATGAATGGGGTTATTATTTAATCTTTTTATTATTATTTAATTGATTATTATTATTATTTAATTAATGGGGTTATTATTTAATATTTAATTATTATTTAATTAATTCATTAATGGGGTTATTATTTAATATTTCCATGAATTAGATGTACATTTCAGACATCTTCGCTTTCATTAAAACCTATAGATTGAGTAAAATCATTAAATTTGCATTCATACTGTTGCTATTGTCTTCAATTAAAATATGGGCGATTAAATATGTAAATATTCATATGCCTGTCATAGAATAATTTTACCTTTCAGA
>NW_015609987.1:0-664 GCF_001515605.1 Sinocyclocheilus anshuiensis | reverse complement strand
TATGCTTGATTATGCAAATTGTGTAATTTTATATATGCCACCATGTGTCTTTAGAAGACAGAATGCAAGGTTTGATAACACTGTATAATTACTTTTATTAATAACATTTCCAGAAATTATTACACTTAACAGATCTTTAGGTAAAGGGGCCTTTATCATGGAAAAGGCCTACTTTTTGTAAGAGTGATTCATTTCACATGCAGACTGATTAGTCTATCACATAAAACTCATTTACATATAGTCTTTGGTACAATAGCAGTAAAGGCCTGTTTAATTCTAAGGGTCAGTGAAGGGACTGTTTTTTGGGGTTTATAAATATTGACTAATTATTATAGGGGAGAAGAAATGAAACATAATATCTAATAAATATATGAGCAATATCAGACAAGTAGCCATGTGATATGGCTGTATATCGGCATGACTGTGATTCGACCGTAAGCACAAGGCCACAGGCCTCAATTAAGGAACATTGAGTTGCTACACTGAAATCTTATTGTATTACTGTGTTAAAAGCTCACTGTATTATGAGAGAGAGATTGCCTGAGTGAGTGTGATTACCTGCATCTTATACAGCATTCATTCTTAAGATCAAATAGACGTTATCTTTATTATCTTTATAAACAAACCACATATTTGAAGTCTAAACAAGTACATTCTCACCTAA
>NW_015609986.1:0-664 GCF_001515605.1 Sinocyclocheilus anshuiensis | reverse complement strand
CCCAATGGCAGAGAGACGGCGCGTTTAACCCTTGCCACCCAGCACAAGAGGCTCTTGGAGCAGCTCCTAACCTGTGTGAAAATGGCGTCTGAAGAGCGCGCAATACAGAAAACTTGCCCCTTATTTTATATGCGTTTTGAAACACATCCGCTTTTTAGAGCAGTGCTCAAAGAAACCCATGAGTCATAGCTGCAGCTCCTTGAATATATGAGTTTAATTTAATATTTTACCTTGGTGAAGCACAGCAGCTGTACTGAGATGCTCAAATTCTTTGGTCTCTAGTCATCTCATTTCAGAAGCCCTTATATTGAATTTCAGCAAATAGAGTAGATTATCTCTCCTAGTTATTTTAAGGGTAAATTTTAAACTTCATGATCTGTTGAGGCCGACCTTTCTGTCTTTTAAATGATAGTGTAGTGTAGATAAAGGTGCAAAAGTGATCAGGCATAATTTGTTACCATATGCATATATGTCATAAGAATTAATTTTTTTTCTTAGAATAAATGTGGTCCTTCTAGGGATTCAAATCCTTACAACAGGTGTTTAGGAAAGTGATGTGGTGCTTGTTGCTTTTTAATGTTTTGAGAAAAGAAAATCCAAAATGCCTTTTACCCTGGGTCAGGGGTAGGCAAGTTCGGTCCTAGAGCCGCAGTCCTGCAGAGTT
>NW_015609985.1:0-664 GCF_001515605.1 Sinocyclocheilus anshuiensis | reverse complement strand
AGAGAGAGACCAGAGGTCACACTGCGTACACACAGAAGCATTCAGAAGTACATAAACTTGTCAACGCTGGTTGATAAAGTTAATAAAATAGCTTTTATTAATAAAATAGCTCAGATACTGGATCGCTGCATTATATTCCTCAGCAACAAGGAGGTAAAATCACTTTTTAAGTAACTAAACGCACAACTTCATTGTTTGTAGATATTAATTCAAATAAATATTATAAATCCTTATTAAATCAAATAAATGTGATCTTACCGCACTATTTCAGCTCTGTGTCTGGCTTGAAGTGGGAAGAATGCTAGAACTAACGAGCTGTAACCGATGAAAATAAAATAATTTTTATCCTTCCGAACAAATATTGCGCTGCAAACATCATTAACAGCTTTAACGTTTCAATGCTGGCAAATGACTATGGTATGGATAATGCACGGCTAAACAATTGTAATGCACGACGTGGAGGCTAAGAACCACCCGACGTGAAGTTTACTGTCGGGGATTTGTTGTGTCAATCCGTGCCGCATCATCCACTGTAGACAGAATCGGTGATTATAATGGGTTCTGCTGTCTATAGTTGCGTTGTGCCGCTCGAGACCGGTGTAAACACGGGGTAAAATTTGCAAAGAGCTCCAGATCGCGTCAGTGAAACACTGTTTGTTTGTTT
>NW_015609984.1:0-664 GCF_001515605.1 Sinocyclocheilus anshuiensis | reverse complement strand
CTCCACTGCATTATCATAAAGAGTGATTTGGAAATGATAGATGCAAATGGCTCTCTTCTCTTCTATCATTAACAGCCTTCTCTTCTCTCTCTTTCTCTCTCTCGACGGCCACAGGCAGTGATTAAAGCTGTCATCTACAGCTACTCATTAAAAGCTATAGAGGATGGAGAGAGAGGAGGCCAAAGGGAGAGAAGATGACTCTGGAGAGAGAGAAAAGCTCTGATTTCCCAGAAAGAAAGAAAAAAATCTATAGGGAGTGAGAGAGCAGAACTACTGCTAGGACAGTACGGGTCTTTTTGATGCCACAGTATGGCATCATATTCAGTTTTAAACATATATATATATTTGAGTAATCAGATGCCTTTTGGAGGACATTTGCAATTTGTGATGAGTTAGCTGGAAGTGACCAAGTGTTAATTCGGAAGGTCCAGGAAATGTCTGATTCATGGATTCACAATGAACCTCTCAAGGACATATTTCTTTCCTATTCGTTTTGCATATCTCCTTTAAGACTCATCAGCTGGTTTCTTTGGAGCAGTGATCCCTCTCTGAGCCGCATCTCTTGTGTGATACATTAGGAGCAATTAGCCACTAGATGAAAGCACTTTAATTACTAGCCGCAGGCAAACATGCACAAATATTTGATGGGAAATTACTGGTGATT
>NW_015609983.1:0-664 GCF_001515605.1 Sinocyclocheilus anshuiensis | reverse complement strand
TGCAAATAAACTCTTCATATATATATATATAAAATACACATACAATTTTTTTCTTCACAAAAATACAAGTTACTGTTTATTTATTTACTTATTTATTGGTTTTCTTCACAAATTGAAATTTAGCAATGTGTTTAATATTTGCTAGAAGTAATCCTTCTGTTTTTTATTAAATGGTAAGTTTTTAAATAGTTTTTCTTTTTTATTTACAAAAATACAAGTTTCAGTTCATTTCTATTTTATTTTCTTAATAAATAAATTAAAGGTTTCTTAATTTGTTTCAAAAAATGAAAATAGAGCAAAGGAGTTTTATATTGACTGGAAATCATATTTATATTTTTCATATTAAATGTAAAATTGTCTTTACAGTTTTTTCTTTGCAGTACACAAGTTTCATTTTTTGTTTTACAATTTTTTGGGGTTTCCTCACAATTTGAAATTTAGCAATGGATTTTTGTATATTTACTATAAGTAATAAGTTGTTTTTTTTATTATTATTTTTACTTTTCTATTTTCAAAACACTTTTCTTTTTCAAAACAACTTTTTGTTTCACAAAAATATAATTTGTAACAAGCTTGAAGATGTAATACTGGTGTAATATAACTCATAAATTCATAAATGCACTTTTGCTTGAAAATAACTGTATACAGTGTAAAAAAAAAAAAA
>NW_015609982.1:0-664 GCF_001515605.1 Sinocyclocheilus anshuiensis | reverse complement strand
GTTAATTTGCATATATAAATATATGCTTTAAGTTGCATATAAAATGTGTGCTAAATGATGCTAAACTAACTAAGGACATCACAGATGGTTTGCAGATGGTGATGTTTCAGCCATGCATGAATTAAACATCAGTTGGTCAACATCTTATAGACATCTGTAGAGCATAATATTTGGGGTTGCCGGGTTCATAAGGAAAATGATATTTTCTCTGACTACCTTGTTATTGACTAGGGCACTGAGTCCTCATACTGTAACTAGCACACTGGATGTTGTCCAGTCTTTGCTTTAATGTCTACAAGTGAGATTGTATTTTCTAAATAACTGGATGTTAACAAGGAATTCATTTTTAATGAAGGTGACATTGCCTCCTCCTTCCTAACTGGCTTATGCCCAGTCAGCGGAGCGCTTGTCTAACCTCTTAGATTTAGATCTGCTGAGTCAGCTGTCAGTTCCTGCTGTCACTTTCTGTTTTCTCAATCATAGATAAATGAAAATCAGCGACCATGTGCATAATGTTTCTTCCCATTAATTTGAACTACAAGACTTCTTAAAAAACAGCCTATTGCTGCACCTCTAGACAGCAAAAAACCATTTGTTTATCTAGACTAATAAATAAGAGTCATGGGACCATTTTTATGATACTTTATTTGCATCCTTTTGTGCT
>NW_015609981.1:0-662 GCF_001515605.1 Sinocyclocheilus anshuiensis | reverse complement strand
GAACAGAGCAACATAAAAAATATATAAATATATATATATATATATATATATATAAGCAGCTATATAACCGAGTCTAACCAAAACAAATTATTTAAAGAGAAACTGAAACGCACCTATACATCTCTCATTTGGCACAAATACAAATGCTTCCCATGAGAGGCTCTGGCGCAATCACTTGGATGTTTTACTTATAACAGTGGAAAAGACTTAAAATACTCTGTCATATTTGGTCATAGAGATAAGAATAAGACATTATTCAAAACTATAAAGGGTTCACTTTTATTTGTGTATACTCACAATAAAAACAAAACATAGTGCTTTTGTAAAATAATGAAAACAAATAGGGTGCGCTTTCAGTTTTTTCATTTTCCTTGAACTTGTGGCGAGGTCACAAAAAATGAAATGGAACTCGGTGTTTTTCTTATTTGGTTTTTCTTATTTGGTTTTGTTAATATGTTCATAATTTAAGTGAAATATATTTAGTGTAGGACTATTTATTTTATTCCCTTTATACAGTATGTATAGGGGTATGTAAACTTATGAGTACAACTATATATATATGTGTATATATTAGGGCTGTCAATCGATTAAAATTTTTAATCTGTTTAATCACATCATTTTTCTGTGATTAATCGCGATTAATCGCACACTTCATGAAATTA
>NW_015609980.1:0-663 GCF_001515605.1 Sinocyclocheilus anshuiensis | reverse complement strand
TTTTTTTTTTTTCTCCTCTCTATCTATCATTCTATCAAACCGTTTATCTTATCTTTGAGACAACGTTCATAAGTGCATGCAGAGAGATCACAGATGAATGCGTTGAAAAATTAAATAAGTATATGAGAGTAATGAAAGCTGAACCTAAAACTCTTGTTGAATGAACCCTGAAGTTTAGGTTGCAGAAATAAATGAATGCGCTTTTTACAGGTGCGAGTTACGTCCCCCAAAACCTGTAGTTTCTAATGAATTTAGGTGCTTCTCCATTATTAGTCTGCTCATGGCCGATGCAGAGTGAAATGTGCTGACGATGCATTTTAGGAGGAGTAAGAATTCACTCATTTTTAGAACATAAGCAAATTCAGAAACGGCTAATGTGTTAAGCAAGCTTCCACTAAATTTCAGTAGTCAAAATTTTCAACTGACAACATGTGGCCATAATTTCAAATCATAGAAAAGAAGAGAACAGCTGGAAATACATGAAGATATGAAAATCTCTTTTACTCTTGTGCACATTTACTGCTGTAGATTCTGTTGTATTGTTGGGTCTTGTAGCATGCATTGTGAGATTCTTCAGTTAAACTGTATAAAATAATCATTTACAATAAATAATTTAACAGACTGCACTCTTAAAAATAAAGGTGCTTCAAAAGGTTCTTCAAG
>NW_015609979.1:0-663 GCF_001515605.1 Sinocyclocheilus anshuiensis | reverse complement strand
GACTTGTGGCGCCAGGATCTGATTTACGAACATCCTGTGTCTTGGTCCTTTCTGTGGAATTCGGCTTCTCGTGTTTCAACCATGTTCTTGATCGAATCTTAAATGTTCTGAGTCGGTCTGATACCCTACATAGAATTCATTGTTAAAAACGATTTTAAAATAAAATCAGAATTTACAATTGTAATACTTGAAAAACTGAAGAGGGTAATTGAGAGGACACAACTAATTCAGATGAAGAATCAGAGGCAATAGAGTTATAAACAATGAATTTCACATGATAAATAATTGAGAAATTCATTACACAGCTCAGTGGAGGAACAGTTAAAGTTGTTAGTAAGTCCAATAAGATTGTTAATTGTTCTAAACAGAACCCTAGGATTAGAAACACCACTACTGTTAACAGTTGAGTAATATGTAATTTTTGTAGTTTTAAGAGCATTATGGTACTCAATCTGATGCTGTTCAAATGTTGAACCGAAAGGCCATATTTGTTTATGTATTGACACTCTTAACTGCCAGCCCATCACTTCAGTTTACCGTGAAGATTATCTCTTAACCCTCTGGCCCTCTTCGGTCAAAAATTTTATATGAAGAAATTTTTTTAAATCTTAGCTTCATCGATGACACTTGGTGACTTTTGTCACATTAGCAATATGAACACAC
>NW_015609978.1:0-663 GCF_001515605.1 Sinocyclocheilus anshuiensis | reverse complement strand
GAACAGCATTTATTTGAAACAGAAATATTTTGTAACATTATAAATTAGGTTACTGTCACTTTTGATCAAATTAATGCAGCCTTGCTGAATAAAATTATTCATTTCTTTAAAAAAAAAAAAAAAGAATCTTTTAAATCTTGTTGTTAAATCGTGCTGTATTTTGGTGTTTGCTTGGTTTTTATTTTGTGTTTATGTAACTCTTGTGTTCCAACTTAATTTTTCAATAAAGATGCTGACATGGCAATAAAAATAAATCAATTACTACTTTTGACCCCAAACTTTTGAACAGTAGTTTAGTGCATGCACTTAATAGTGAATCTGAATGCGAGTGTTTTTGAATGCACTTTGGGTTTGTGCATGATGTTATTGCAGTGTTAGGAGTTGTGTGTGTGTGTATTGCATGTGTAGGGCTTGCCATATGGCGTGTGGGTGTTTTTACACCTTCCTGTTTTGGTGTGTCTCGCTGAATATGCACTGCTAGTATAGATGCCAGTATTTGTTTTTTTTTACATGCATTCACATTTATCTTGTGTTGTCTGTGTCTCTCTCGCTGTAGTCCTCAGCGCTGACCGGGTGGAGCAGATGACCAAGACCTACAATGACATTGACGTGGTCACACACCTCCTGGCTGAAGTGAGTGATTGGTCAGCAAACTGTGAGAAA
>NW_015609977.1:0-663 GCF_001515605.1 Sinocyclocheilus anshuiensis | reverse complement strand
TTTATTTTTCATTATTTCTGAATGTAATACTAATGTGACTTATGCGCCGATGCAACTTATCCCTCTCGCTCTCTTTCTCAGCTATGTAGTTTTGACTTTGACCATGCAACTTATAGTCAGGTGCAAATTATAATCCCAAAAATACAGTAATATATTCTGGGTTCCCATGGTCCAGGAAAAGCATATTATTACCTAAAATTAATACAGTCTTGTATGTCAAAATTTCCTAATGTCCTGGGACATTCATTGGTCAAGGTGTGGGAAGCCTGTACATATTTGTGTGCTTTAATGAATTTGTAGTCAGTATTGAATCACATTATGTCAGTGTGTCTGCGTTTGACACTGTGATGCTCTTGTGTGATATAAAAGGAAATGATGTGTTCACATGAATCATACAGGCACAGAGAGCAGTGTGACACACGCAGACATGCTCTGACACAGACACAAGAGCAGCTAGATTAACGGCCATGTGGAGACTCACGGGAGATGTCATCTAACTGTCATTTCCTTCCATAAACTTTTTATTTCATTGTGCTCTGTAATGATGCCACGGCTGACTGTGGTCAACCTACAAGCTCAGTGTGTTCTGTCTGCTCTCAGTGAACAATGGCTCAGTTATTGTTTGATGTATTTACTTTATTTTCCTGGCTTTGGGGGACAAAA
>NW_015609976.1:0-663 GCF_001515605.1 Sinocyclocheilus anshuiensis | reverse complement strand
TGTGTGTGTGTGTGTGTGTGTGTGCTTGTTTATGCTACATTGTGGAGACATTGTTGTATATACTGTATATATATAAACCTTCTTAAATCAAAGAGAAGTGGCCACTTAAAAATTTCTACAGACTCACAATGGCACAATAAAGCAAATAAACCAAAAAGCTGGCTTAAGAAAAATACTCTTGGCACATACGATTTTGTCATGTTTGAAGAAAGCACAAATCCAGTTATAAGCCAGACACTTTTTTAGGAGAACGCCTGATCATCTGTATCATCTGAAGCTTCACTGTAACTGAATGATGCAGCAAGACAATGATTCGAAATACAGAAGCAATTCCAAATCTGAATGGCTGACAAGAAACTAAATTAAGGTTCTACAGTGGCCTAGTTCAAGTCCTGACCTGAATCCTACAGAGGTGATGTGGCAGGACCGGTTCAAGACTTATCAAACCATCAAACAGTTTCTGTGCGAGGAAGAACAAGCCGAGATTCCTCTGCAGTGATTTGCAAGACTCCTATTAAATTACATGTAGTGTTTAGTTACAGTGATTGCTGCTGAGTACTGTCAAACCAGATATTAGGCATTTAATTTTTCACAGGGTTGATATGAAACTACTGTATGTTTAGTGGTTTTCACAGAGCACAAAAAAAAAAAAAAAGACAATTT
>NW_015609975.1:0-663 GCF_001515605.1 Sinocyclocheilus anshuiensis | reverse complement strand
TTGTAAGGTGAATTGAAACACTGGGAACAAGACTGACTCCTGGGACAAAAATTAATTTACTTTTTATGACAAAAGGCTCAATATTTAGGAGAGACAGTATTTCTTGTTTACATAACTGTTGTATAAAGGCAACATCAAGCTTCTGCTTCCTATACCTCAATAACCCAAGGACACATATGAGATTTTCATGTGTTCAATATGAGTTAAATTGCCCTCTGCCCCATCACCTTTTCCTAACTTCCATCTCATACTTGGACTCCAGCTTTGACATCCATTACAATTTTCGCAATTCCTCCATTCATCAGCAGCATATGGGTTCTTGGTTCATTCTCCGAATGCGGATAATGATGGCACATTCCAACAAAATTAATGCAGTAATATCACAGGAATGAAGATGGAAATGAGCCATGGAGACAGACCTTATGGGATAAAGTTATGTTTACCGGTGAACACTTATTTAATCTTTAAAAGGACCTTTAGCACTTAGTGAATCAGAGTGAATGGCGTTGGTGTGCTTCCTTGAGGCGAAAGTTGAAATGGAGAAGCTGAACAGAGAAATATGTTGCAGTTCTGGTCTTTCTGGTTTGCCATAGCAGTTAGAAACTTAATATGCTGATATGAATTACTTGTTTATACAAATGCTGTATGAAAACAGTATCACAT
>NW_015609974.1:0-663 GCF_001515605.1 Sinocyclocheilus anshuiensis | reverse complement strand
TATTGATTTGAGTTCTGCTTTACTATACAGAATTTGCATATCTATATTTTCCTTTGCCATAACTTGTTTTGCTCATTTGTCTGCTTCCTCATTCCCTGTCACTCCTGTATATGCCACTCCTGTCTTATTTGTCTGTTGCAACATACATAATATCTGAAGTATCTTCAAGACAATGTCTTGTCTAGTTTCTGACTGTTGAGCATATGCACCTTAACATTGGTGCTACCCGCCATAAAACCGAAGAATAAGAAGACTGTTGAACATACAGGCATAATAAGGCCGAACTTGAATCTGAGCATATTAGAGTTTTGTTTAGTCCCATTTCTTCTGTGTGACGCGTTGGTAGAAAAGGAGAAAAGGAATATGTAGTACCAGTTCGTATTAACTTACTGGAATACTTATTTGTGTTTTGTAGAGTGGTTAAACGCTTCATTTTACATACCATAATACATAAATAATTATCTAAGTGTAACATTTAAAAACACCAAAATATAAACCTAGAAATATATCTGGATTGTCTTCATTATTATGAATATTTTCCATGGTGACCAAACTACAATAGTGGCTACAAAATAAATAAATAAATATACAGAAAAAATACATTTACAGAAAGATTCATTTAAAACAGAAAAATAATAGTAATTAATAATAATAATAATAATA
>NW_015609973.1:0-663 GCF_001515605.1 Sinocyclocheilus anshuiensis | reverse complement strand
TATATATATATATATGTATATATAAGAATTGGCTGTTCTATTATATATTGTATATAATAAAAATGAAAATATTAATACATTGTTGTTATATTATATTGTTGTTATAAATATTAATATAATATTATATTTTAAATAAACAAATACCGGTCTTTATAAAATAATTTTTAAAAGTTTAAAGTTGAAATTCACACAATTTGTATTTGTCCTCACAGCTAATCTGAATGATACGTCATTAGATCTAACACAATACATCCAGTAAAGTGTGTCCAACCTTTGGTACTGTATCAGAGGTCAAGAAAAGACACTGAGATAGATGTAGAAATGACCAGTTTCACTAGACTAAACCTGTTCCGTTGCATTAATAACCTCTCTGAAGTCAATCAATCTGATGTAGATGATTGTTGAACAATTGATGTAGAACAATTATTGATAAAACATTAATATATAGACTTTATAAAGATTCAAATCTGTGTAAGATTTCATGACCTCATTGGAAAGACTTGACTTGACCGACCGTTTTATCTTGCATTTGATGCATAAACATGATACTATTACTGCCCAGTCAGCTCTATCAAAACAGACCCATAACTTACAGTAGTGATGGTTCAGTCATCCTATGGTCTGTTCATCACTGTCAAACCCATAATACAGTAAATGTTGTGT
>NW_015609972.1:0-663 GCF_001515605.1 Sinocyclocheilus anshuiensis | reverse complement strand
TGATGTAAGCTTATTTGGCCTTTCTGCAGCTTTAAGATTAAACCAATTGGTTATTTTGAGAGATCTGTCTGCTTTGTCACTCCCATTACAGAGTGCCAGACTGAGGGCTGCGGGTATTGGTAAAGATTTTAAAGAGAACCCCAATCTCAGGGACAACTGGACTGATGCAGAAGGATACTACCGTAAGCCTTATTTAAATCCAAAGTCTTGCTTCTTTCCTAAAGGCAGTGCATTTTAAATTTTAAAAGTGAATCTCTTTTCAGGTGTGAACATCGGTGAGATACTGGACAAGCGGTATGATGTGTATGGGTACACTGGACAGGGTGTGTTCAGTAATGTGGTCAGAGCTAGAGACACTGCCCGGGCTGGCCAGGAGGTGGCAGTCAAGATCATCCGAAACAATGAGCTCATGCAAGTACTCCTCTAAACAATGGCTGTCACTGTAACTTTGCTTTTGTGCTCTTTTATGTTTTACCCAAATGTTAGAAGTTTTCAACCATATCTAATCTATTGTAGTCATGGCTGAGAAAGCCATTTTTATTCAATGGTTTTGTTTGTTGTGTCTTCAGGCAGAAGACGGGACTGAAGGAGCTTGAATTTCTAAAGAAGCTGAATGATGCAGATCCTGATGATAAATTTCACTGTTTGCGGCTCTTCAGACAC
>NW_015609971.1:0-663 GCF_001515605.1 Sinocyclocheilus anshuiensis | reverse complement strand
AAAAAAAAAAAGTGTCATGCCACATAATTATTTGCCACATTTACTGCAGTAAGTCCAGTTATTTATATGTAAGGGACATATACTGATTCAGTGTGCATTTGATTTGAATAAATGTAAAATTCAATGATAACTGGATCAAGTATATTATCCAATATATTACGTTTATAAAAAAAAATGTCATAATAACAGAAACAAATATTCTGGAATGGTTGCTTGATGTTTTGGGCTTCTGTCTGGACTTCTCACTCTGGCTTTTCCATTCCTTTCTGATATTGATATGACGATTACATATTTACAAAACAAACTTGCATCTCTCCAACAATGTCCACATGTATGTAATTGTAAATAAATTAAACAAAGTGGTATCAAAATCAAGTGTACAAAGCCCCCCTTTCATTACGTAGAAAGGACTTGAGATGCATCGACTCCATTTTCATCTGACTATGCACACACCCAAGAGCAGACGTGGCAAATCAAAAAGAATCCACACTATGCAGTAATGACACACCATATCGCTTAAGTAACGTTAGCAGACAGCAAGAGTGATGGGAGTTATTTTTGGTGAAGATAAAAGGAGAAAGGTGACTGCTGCATTCAGACATTTCCCAGTGCCCAGATTTGTGTATCTCAGCTGAAGTCCACCTCAGATCATATATACATAGG
>NW_015609970.1:0-661 GCF_001515605.1 Sinocyclocheilus anshuiensis | reverse complement strand
GATAGATGATAGACAGATAGATAGATAGATAGATAGATAGATAGAATTTTAGCATTATATATATTTAGAGTATCACATTGTTAGCTTAGCAACATGTTAATTTAACTCCCTTGAGCTTCCCTTGTGCTTCACTTGAGTGCTGTTTACTGTGCACTATGTTTACTGGGATAAACACTGTGTGTGAAATGTGTGTTTAGGTGCTGACTACAGGGTATGTACCTCAGAGTGTGGGCGGCCACACCTGCTGGAAGTCGCACTGTAATGATGAATTTGTGTAAATCTGCGCACTGCCTGACTGGAGACACACCCAGTCGTCTTTTTTGCATATCATTTGTGACAGGGTGTGTGGATGCAGGAGACATTACAATCCATCATGTGCTGTGGTATTAAAAAGCCTGTGGAAATGAAGCCACCTCAGGCATTTATGTGTTTTAAAAGTCGAGGCAGTTAAAGCAGCATGTCACTTTATGTGCTGACAGAAGTCCTCCTTCAACTGTAACATATTCTCTGATATTCTCACTGTGAAAAGCTTGAGGGTTGTTTGCAGTGTTATACAGCACATATAGCATGTGTGTGTGTGAAATAGAAAGAGAGAGGCAGATTGTTAAGGTAACGGTCAGCCTCAGGGAAATTCCCTGCTGAAGTTCTTGTGAAATAGTCT
>NW_015609969.1:0-663 GCF_001515605.1 Sinocyclocheilus anshuiensis | reverse complement strand
TAAGCAACTAGTTAATAGTGAGAATTGGTCCCTAAACGAAAGTGTTACCGAAGTTTCATAAGATTGTAAGTTTGTAAGAAAGTGCAATTCTCAAAAACAATCCTCAGAAGTTCTCAAATATTTTCTTGAAAAGAAAATGACCGTTTTCACTGATCAATTCAATGATAAATACCTCAAAGGCTTCTTTTTGCAGGCACTTACCTTAGATTACCGTAATAATTCTAATAAGTGTGCAGCTGTGCACAATGGTTTCATCTTGACTGGTTTGATGGGATTTTAGCACTTGTGTTTTATTTTTGATAAAATACCGCCTGGGTTTTAGAAATAGCTATTTTTAATTAATTTGCACTCTGTCTTTTTGTGTGCACATTATTAGAATGCTGAAAATTATGTTATTCGAAAATGTTATTAATTAAATAAAAATACAAGGTACCCATTTGACTCATTTTGTAGATGTTACTGAATACCGTATTCAGCAAATAGTCACGTCTTGTATAGACCCTTTTAGGGCCGACGTCACAATTACGTCTAGATAGACACGGTGAGTTTGTCTTTACTATAACGTTACACGTTAGATGTGAGTCACTCAACTGGAGGTAATCCTGTCAGATCGTAATACCGATCTGGTTTCGTCCATTAAAGTTAACCTTTTCAAATAACAAT
>NW_015609968.1:0-663 GCF_001515605.1 Sinocyclocheilus anshuiensis | reverse complement strand
CTCTTTGAACTGTGGCAATCTGAAAAACAAATATTACAATATTACTGCATGCATTTATGGCACCACTTTTTTTATGAGTGTTATAGAGGTGAAGAGTGACATTTTTGAACTACTACTAGCACAAATACAGAACCACAATCTGTGTAAGTGGCCCAACTGGGTGTGACATAATACTGAACCAACTACATGAGTTTGGGATGAAACTGTGTTTGTCTGACCAAAGACAGAGTTGTTATTTTCACAGTTCTGTTTGGTGTGACAAGCTCTGCAGAAATAACACAGTTCGGTTTTAAAGGTCAATGTCTTTCAAAAATTCAATTTTAAAATGATTCTCTAATGTACAAATCAGGGATTTTCAAACTCCAGACACGCTTAGAATTCAAACCTTGAATTTGTTTCATAACTGATAAACTTTGTACTTACAGAACTGAATTGAATTAATACAGAACTAAACTGATCTATATTTTAACACTATTGTCATCTAAAATTCAAGTTGTTTCATAATTGATAAATATTGCAAAATTAACGGTTACTTTATTACTATGAAGCTGCATTGAAACAATCTGTATAAATAAATGTCAATAATATAAATAAAAATAAATAAATTTGACTTGACTTTAGGGGGCTGCAAAGAGGTGCTTAGGGGTCGGTGGAATTTTATTT
>NW_015609967.1:0-663 GCF_001515605.1 Sinocyclocheilus anshuiensis | reverse complement strand
GGGCAGATGAGGCTAATTGATAGCATATTGATCAGATGGATTTTTAAAAATGTCTCCTCCTCGGGAGGCTTTCCTCCTCAACTTCACGCTTGAGTTCAGACTGCACTTGAGTGACTGTGGTGTATATTAGCGTCTTACACCACAGACAAGCCATAATTCACAACACTTTTCACTCGCAAACTCTTTGAAAAATGTCACTTTGTTCCTCTTATTTCTGAAATGGAGGCTCAGATAGAATGAATTATACATGTAAAGTTTTTGATGTGTATTTATTATTGATGCTAATGGAAGCCTGGGAAGAAAAAATGGCTGTAAGGAAATGACATCATCCATTGGGTAGAGAATGCCAGAGTTAGTGTAAAAATGATGAAATATTAACAACACAGTCAAACAAAAAGTATTGTTTTTAAAGCATGAAACTAAAGAGTAACTAAAGGGTGTGATATTCTCATGAGGTTGCAGCAAATGAAAGAGTGCGAGTGTGAGAAATGAGATTTGAGTCTCCCAAGTGTGCGTGAATTTGCACAAACTCACATTGCAGCATTCTCACTCCAATCAGTGTCCTCAAAACTCTCCGTCAGCCGTGTGTACCCCCCGCCCCCCGGCCCCACCTCCACTTCTCATTGGATGACCTACTGAGGTTGCCATGGAGATTTGTGTAGT
>NW_015609966.1:0-663 GCF_001515605.1 Sinocyclocheilus anshuiensis | reverse complement strand
AAAAAAAAAAAAACAGTCAAACAGTTACTCACGTGTAATCTATGATTTAAAAGTGACACTGGTGGAATCATGGCCTCCTCTCACACAGGATAATGCTAATACTGATGCAAATATCAGAAATCTGCTGCTAAGTTAATAAGGAAGTCCATTTTGGTATGGCATGGCTGGTTTTAGTGGGTGCTCAGCATATGCAAATCTCGAAACTTTCAAAATAAAACAAATATTAAATGATTGTAACAAAATCTTGTCAAAACCTTGCAATGCTCTGTACCACCAGAAAATGAACTACAGAATAAAATGTCAACATTTTAAACAAACTCAACACAACTTAAGAACTACAAAACCATGTTCAGGTTTCTGAATCAGCATGGTCTCCTGAGCACCTTTGAGCTCATATGGTGGCGCTACTCTCACATTATGGCTTCCTGATTGAATAATAGTGCTTTGTAAGTGCTCAGGGTCTCGTGACACAGCAGTTCACACAACGCTAATATTCATTAGACTGATATTAAGTGGATGCAGGCTCACTTTCGATGGATAAAACTTTGATTTACCCATGGAATGTGGATGAAATAAAAAGAACAAGCATCGCAAATCAAGCCAAAACTTTCCATCAGGATTCAACTTAAAAAGAAAACTTCACCCACAGCCTTAAAATCCCCT
>NW_015609965.1:0-663 GCF_001515605.1 Sinocyclocheilus anshuiensis | reverse complement strand
GTAGATAGATTTGCAGCATCCTCTAGGCCTCCATTTTCTCAGTCCACTATCTCCTTCAGACCTGGAGGAAAGATTATCATGTTATGAGATTTTTTAATCAGTACATAAGCATCATATTAACATGTCATATATTAATATTAGAGTTGTACCTTTCAGACGGTTTTGAATCCAGAGCGCTTTTGGATCAGAGCAGAACTTTTCCTTCTCTGTGTAGAATCTGCAGGAGATAAATAAACATGAAATGAAATGAACACAAAATCTTGCATATTAAGTTCTGTGAAATAACACTGTGTAGAGAGAGCTTACATTATAGCATCCACACATGGACTCAGAGCATTCTGATTCTTGTACCCAATCAGTTTAATTGTAGCAGGGATTCTTCCTTTTGACACCTCTTTACAGCAGCTCACTCCAACACGAGTGGGACGACGATCTGAAAGAGAGATTGAAATTGAAATCTCCACTGTATTTATATTGTGTGCATACAGTATATGTGTGAAAATGAGATGATCGTGATCTTGATAAGGGCTCCATCAAAGAAAACAAACTGTGCTACAGCTAAATGCAATATATAGTAATGGATTCACCGTCATTAAAAGGATCGTCCACACAAAATGGAAATTCTGTCATCATTTACTCACCCTCATGTCTTTCCAAACCTGT
>NW_015609964.1:0-663 GCF_001515605.1 Sinocyclocheilus anshuiensis | reverse complement strand
CACTGTTTCCAGCTTGGCAGACAACTTGCCTCTGTTCCCCTCACAAAGGGTTACAGCCACAGGCTTTTAGGTAGTGAATCAAACCACACTTCCCTAACCAATCATAGGGCTAGCTCAAGCTGATGTAATCATTCCCACACAGACACAGTTGCACACACCCCTCAAACACGCACACACATCGACAGACGCACATACACAGACGCGCAGTCATACACACGCACAGCCTTAACTTTTCTTTCCCCCCTCTGCATAGCTTCAGTTTCTTTTCGCTCTTGAAATGAGAACAGCTCGTTTTTAGCAGCTCGTTTGTTTCCTCTGAAGTAGAGATGCCGATAGGACCGGACAGACAAAGCTTCTCGGCTGTCTAAACTTTCATTTCCAGAGTCTTGAACGAGTTTCATGTGAGGACTTGTTGAAGGTTTTCTTACTTTCAAAAGCCCAGCTTTGAAGTTGTTAGTTTGAAGCCAGAAATTTCTCTCACGACAGGACAAGACTCATTACAGCTGAAATGAAACAAATGCCAGCACTTGAGACGCCGCTCACTGCCTTCCCCCCAGCCAAACTTTATGCCAACATTCCTCCACTAAAGCAGAGAAAAAAACCGAAAAGCAAACCCCAGCGGTTTCATTGGTGACCCCTGAATTCTCACACACACACACACAC
>NW_015609963.1:0-662 GCF_001515605.1 Sinocyclocheilus anshuiensis | reverse complement strand
GACGCACGGAAACCCACACCATAATGAGAGCCGAGAGTCGGATTGTCTGCTGACTCAATGAAAGGGATTAGAAGGTATTGTGGCGCTTTCTGAGAAGAGGAAAGGAGAGGAGCCGATAGAGGCGACTGGGTAACTTCACATGCAGAAATCATCAGGACGTTCCTCTCATTGAAACGCTGAAAGAAAAACTCTGAATGAGCCAGTGAATTACAGCCACAGCGGATCACGGGGGGAAGAAACACATACTAGAAAATAGATAGGCTGCAGTAAAAATAAAGCAATACCATGAGAGCATTACAGTGATTTTACCACAGGTAAAAGGTGATTGTGCAAAATAATATGATGCCTAATGAACAGCTGAATTCATATTAATACTAAATAAAAATAATACATTTATAAAAATGTATAATAATGAATAATAAAAAAACTATACTAGGAACGTTATTATTGCAATAAATAATTATTATCAGCAGCATTAACACTATTATTATTAGCATAAAAAAACAACACAAAGTTCCTTAGTCCAAATGTAGGATATATCAGGAGGTTGTGCACAATTCAGTCGAACTGAAAATGCTTTATAAATTCCAATAAGGGGTTATTTTTGTGCACAAAAATAAGGATTACTTGTGGATTATTGTGATGTTTTTATCAGCTGTTTG
>NW_015609962.1:0-663 GCF_001515605.1 Sinocyclocheilus anshuiensis | reverse complement strand
CAATCACCGGGACTCACACACGTCTCAGTCGGTGGTTCTGTAGAATTAAGATGTATATTTGAGCAGACCGTTAGGTACTGCTTTAATGCTGCTGCGTGGGAAAAGTTGAATCTACGGACTGGAAAACTCACGACAGTGAATACTAACCATGAGAATAAAGTTCGACAACATAATGATAAAACTTGCGTTTTGACTATTAACAACTTAACCAAGAAAGATTCAGGCATGTACTATTGCATTGGCCATTATAACCAAATGGCTATGATCGGCAATGGGACCAGGGTGATCGTAACAGGTAAATCTGCAGTGAAATCTCATCACACTTTTTCTAGGGTCACAGTTACTAAAACAAAACATTTTGACTTTCTGTTCTCTGCTATAGATCACTCTGAACCAGAACTCTCCATCTTATTCTCACCACATGAACCAGACTCACCATCGGTATCGCTGCAGTGTCTCGTGACTGGACTTGTCCCATCTCAGGTGCGCATCTTCTGGATGATTGGAGAGAATGTGCTTTCTGGACGGACCGAGTCCGCCTGGACAGACGACACTGATTCAGCCACAGAATTCACACGGGCTCATCTCTCTGTTTCTGCAGAGGACTGGAATGAAGCCGATGAAATTCACTGCTTTGCTGAATATGATGGCAAAAACATCTCC
>NW_015609961.1:0-663 GCF_001515605.1 Sinocyclocheilus anshuiensis | reverse complement strand
GTAACATTTATAAAGCACAAGTGCATTAACCATAAAACTATTGGGTTAGACCAGTTGAATGCGATCAACCCAAGAGTTTTAGGGTTAAAATAATGCCTTTTCTTTGGATTTCTCCCCACCATGCTTCAAATGAAGACCAATGGAAAGCACCAACGTGTTTCAAATCAATCTCAGTGATTTATTCAAAGAATGAACTACAGTACAAATTTAAAGGAACATTCTGGGTCTAAAATAAATAAACATAAGCTATCAATAAAGATGTCAATTAAAAAAAAAAATGTAATTATGGGATGGATGGTTGTAGTTTAATTTGCAATATTCAAAACATCAGCCCTGCTACCTCTCTTGAGACAGACTTTTTACATGTAATTCCTTCTCCTGACAAGGAACAATTTTCCCCTAGGGACCAAAAAATTCCTTCATGATTTTTTTTTCTCTCTCTCTCTTTCTTTAGTATTTGACATTTATGTAAAGCCTTTAAAATCTTATTCTTCTCATGAACGGGTCATGCAATGAATTTGAGATTTTTAACTTTTATAAGTTTGCAAAATTTAAATAGGTTTTTAATGGATTTTGAAATTAAATGTAAGACTAGTAAGGCTGACATGGAAATTCAACATGAAAATCCACCCATTTTTTAAATGCATTTAGAACAATTAATAT
>NW_015609960.1:0-663 GCF_001515605.1 Sinocyclocheilus anshuiensis | reverse complement strand
AGACAAGCACAGGCCACATACAGCATCTTACTAACTGTTGGCAGAGGTGAATGAGTGTGGTCTGTGTGAGTTTGTTTAAAAGAGTGCCTAATGACTTGCATTAATCTCACCTTCCAGGTTCGGTGCCATTGAGCCCTCGGGGAAAACTCCGTCCTTCCTGTAAACCAGTAACTCCTCCCCTATTTCAATATCTCTAATAGCTTTATAATAGATCTGCAAAAAGAGAAGAAAAAAACGCTTAGCATTTTAAAACCACAAATAAAAAGGCCTTACATTATTATTATTATTGTTGTTGTTGTTATTATTATTATCATCATCCGTGGTTTTCAGAGGCGTGAAGCTTTATTTTGAACATAGCAAATGTAAAAACAATAATATTAATTTGTTATTTTTGTTGTAATACGGATTAAAAAAAAAAAAACACACTCAGCAAACAATCACAAAGCAGAGGATAAACAGATAATGCAGTAATTATTAAACACAAAGCGCATCTGAAATCCCGCCTGCTTCATTCGATTATTTGCTTACCGAAGGCCAACAACAAATACATCAAAACTCACACACACAAACAAAATAAACGAGCGCATCACATGCAATAAAAACACGTGGAATTAAAGACAACAATAATAAAGTAATATAAATAGAATGTGTATTTTTTAGATG
>NW_015609959.1:0-663 GCF_001515605.1 Sinocyclocheilus anshuiensis | reverse complement strand
CCGTTCATCATCTTATTGATCATGGAAGTGTCATACTGCCATACGGTTTATTCACTATATTAGTTCTGCAAGGGTGGTGGATACATTTTCTTTCATTTTTAACAACAGTGCACTCTCTTGCACAAGAACTTTATTATTACAGAAGGTCTTTAATCCTTTGTTTTACATCCCTGCTGCCATTTTCAGGCATTGAATATCATGTTGAGCCCTACACACTTAAGATTTGCTTATCTGCATGGAAAGTAGCAGAAAGCATAAATTGATTCACTTAACATGTCCCTGTACTACAGTTTGCTCATGCTTATTGCTGGCACAAAATTTACAAAAACCAAAAAAAATCTAACAAACACTTTAAAGTGTAGATATTCTGACCATTGCTTGCTTGATTGAGCGAATCTGACAGAACCTGTCAGAAACATGTGTAGGTCATATTTCACCCCAAAATCAAAAGAAAGAAAATAAATGAAAGATGTTTTAGAACCAAAATAATTTTTTGTATTGTACTTAATTGTCATGACAGTAATGTCACACAAAATAGAGTAGCATTTTTTAATGTCCTTGTTGCACATTGCATGCACTAATTATAGTAATAACAGTAAATTATGCATATTTACAAGCAGCAAACACTAATCCAAACCCTTACATTAAACCTGTTGTGTGTGT
>NW_015609958.1:0-663 GCF_001515605.1 Sinocyclocheilus anshuiensis | reverse complement strand
AGAAAAGATTGAGACAGTGGCGAGAGATGAAATCTGTCATTTCCTCATCACTCTCAGCAGATCTTCCACATTCAGCTTTTCTGCTGCTCCTTCAGATGCACTACGAGCGCGTGGCTCTAAACAGGATCGCATCCATTCATCACAAAGACACTAGGGAAGAACTATTGCCTTGCACGGCCTTGTTCCATTCGTCAGAGGACAAAATGTTATGATACGCCAGTGCAGATGGGCAATGCTGGCAGAACCAATAGTGACGGGATGGTGACCGTACATGGACGTGATGGCCTGAGTGGAAACGATGAGCCAATCTGAATATGTGTGTTTCTGAAGTGAAGTCTTTGGGGAAAGTGTACATAATTTGGATTTTGAACACCAAATGTGTGTGTGTGTTTGTGTGAAGGGTGCACTAAGAGTTGGCCGGTTTGGTGTAATCATCCACTCCAGTGATAGTGGCCTTGCAGAAGAAGCAGTCCTTGTTATTCATCAAGTGCTGATTGATACAGGCCCTGAAATAAAAGACAAAGTGAGTGAGGGAGCAAGAGATCGGTCCATCAGTGACATTTAATCATTTAAAGAGCGCTGAATCACGTCACAGCGTGAGTTATCTATGCTGCACTTCACGATATACGTCAAGCCAATCAAAAGCAAACTACCAAGAAAATT
>NW_015609957.1:0-663 GCF_001515605.1 Sinocyclocheilus anshuiensis | reverse complement strand
TAACAGTGACTGTAAAATATGTATTTTAGGAATGGAAATGACATTGAGTTTTGATATTTGGAATATGGTCATTGCACTACTTTGGGGACTACTTTAACCCCCCTCAAACACAACAACAACCCCCATCCCCCCTTCTGCATCCTGCCCCCACTGTCCTTTTTTTTTTTTTGAAAACTAAAATATGGTCACCCTACCTAATGGCTCTATACAATTAGAGAATATTGTTATATTAATGACAGTTATCAAATGAATCATTTATGACATTCGCTCAGGTGGGTGCTGGGGTCTTATCTATCAGATTGCAACACATATTCTTGTTAACACTTGTGAACATTACACATTGTGCTATGTTAACTATTAGAGTTAAGACGGTCAGCGTGGTAGCCCAGGCTCACATAGTCATCGGCCACTATTGTTAAGCCGGTCGGCGTGGAAGCCAAGGCTCACATAGTCATAGGCCACTATTGTTAAGCCAGTCGACGTGGTAGCCAAGGCTCACATAGACATAGGCCACTATTGCTAAACTGGTCGGCGTGGTAGCACAGGCACACATAGCCCATAGGCCACTAGTGTTCAAGCTGGTCGGCGTGGTAGCCCAGGCGCACATAGATAATAATACATGTAGGCATGGGCCGATTACCGGTTTCAAGGTATACCGCGATT
>NW_015609956.1:0-663 GCF_001515605.1 Sinocyclocheilus anshuiensis | reverse complement strand
GGGGGGGGAACAGGGGAAAAAAAGAGACAACAAAGACACAAAGAAACAGCACATTACATTGAAATGGCTCTACAGAGACAGCGTAAGTAGAAAAGAACCAAACCCAGATATTCCCCACATAGGATGCAGTGTCTCCACAGACTTTGGAATTTGCTTTAGATGTGCCATCATCATCTATGCATTTGAAAAGCTGGCTTTTGGTTGGGATCGAAATCAAGCAGGCTTGCGCTTGCGAAGCACGTGACGATCACTGCATCTCATGCGTATCTGGTGACAAGGAGCAAAAATATAAAAAATGGCATGTTTTCAGTGGCAGCCCCGTACTTCGCCAGAGGAACGAGCTTTGAGGCACACGCGCCGCGCCCTCCGAGCGGCCAATCCCCGGAGGACGGGCGGCACGGGCCGATCAGGAGGCTAAAGAGCCACATGGGAAATATTGAGCAATGGAGGGGCTGTCAGAGATGAGAGCAATCTCGAAATAATTAGTTTTGAGGACGATACAGAGATGACACTTCAGAAACATGCTTCAGCCAGTAATAAACATGTATGTGAGGTTAGACTAAAAGCTCCCTGGTCACAACACATGTTTATTGCACCGTCAAAAAGAATGTCTGTATGTAAATACATTATGATACTGCCTCAGTATCATTTAGGGGAAGAGAA
>NW_015609955.1:0-663 GCF_001515605.1 Sinocyclocheilus anshuiensis | reverse complement strand
TGTGTGTGTGTGTGTCATTTCCTAACAAGCTGTAGTTTATTCGAAATTTGTGAATTGATTTATTTGTGGATATTTAGCATACATAAAATGAATGAAATCTGCACGTCTGCTACAGTCATTGACCATTTTACTAATACGTTATCTTGGGATGTGGAGAAAAATGTTTAGGATGTTTTAGAGAAAATGAAAAACATGACAAAATTATCTTGGTGCATGTATGTTCACTGTTAGTGAAATTAAACTAGTGAGAGTGTGAAAATAAGTTTATTTTTTAGAAGTCCACATTATGTCTTATCATAAAACCTGTCAAGAATATAATTTTAATTGAGACAATTAAGCACTTTTCACCCAAAATTATCATTACCATAATGCAAAATGACGGTATATTCAAATTAATATTTTTATGTTTTGTTAGTAATTGTTGCACTGCCTTTTTTTTATAAAATCAAGATTTTTATTCAATTTTACATGAGATAAAATGTATATGTAATGTCCTGACTTGTCATTATTTAAATCACATTTTTGCCTGTACTAATTTACTATAATTGTCCTGTGTTCATTTGACAAGTACATATTTTACCATTATTTCATATTGTCTTTTTAGTGATATGTGGTTATAAAAGCTGCATGTATATTTACAAATAAATTAGGGAAATGCTTTTT
>NW_015609954.1:0-663 GCF_001515605.1 Sinocyclocheilus anshuiensis | reverse complement strand
AGGACTTTTATTAAATGCCAGTGGAGAAGTAGGGGTGTACATATTCACAGTAAGTGTAAAAAAAAATACAAACAAAATTACGAAACTAAACCAAAAAATATTTACAAAAAAACTTAGCACCCGTCATCACACACCCCACCCCTTAAGCCCATCACTCATCATAGTGATGGGACAAAAAGTCCGCTACAACATTCTGAGCTCCAGCCCTGTATTTAACTTGAAATTTAAAAGGTTGCAGTGAAAGGAACAAGCGGGTAATGCAGGCATTGCTGTCTTTCATCCTGTGGAGCCATTGTAAGGCACGATGATCAGTCTCTAAGGTAAAGTCTTTACCAATGAGATACCAAAGTATCTAACGCCTACTTGATAGCCAGTGCCTCTTTCTCTACAGTAGAATACCTAACCTCACGGGGGAACAATTTCCGACTAATATACTGCACCGGCCTTCGATTTTCGCTGTCCCCTTGCAACAGGACGGCTCCTAGACCTGCTCCTGATTCATCCGTTTGCACTGTGAAAAAAAGGTCAAAATTGGGGCTTTGCAACACTGGCCACTGACACAAACAGTCCTTGAGATCTTGAAAGGCCGCCTCACACTCAGGTGACCACATAACCTTTTGGGGGCTGCACTTCTGAGTGAGGTCTGTGAGTACTGCAGCTCGG
>NW_015609953.1:0-662 GCF_001515605.1 Sinocyclocheilus anshuiensis | reverse complement strand
TGGATTTGAGGAAGCAGCAGTGTGGAAGTCAAGGCTGTAGCTAAATCGCAGAATGGAGTTTAATTTATTTGGGCATTCATCAAGTGGAATGGGTTTGACTTATGGCGCTCTGAAAAGTGGACAAACATATGTGCTCAATTAGAGACGGTGAAAGTGAGTGGGTCCAGTATCATTGGTCTTAAGAAATGGTCTTGACCCACATACAATGGTTCGACGCCCATGTTCTATGTAATCAGTGAGGGCCCCGGTGCATCATGGGTAGTGTAGTCTATGTGCTTACTAGTGTTTGGCTGATCGAGTTAAACTGTAGTATTTCCTGTTCTTGTTGTTTCGCACTCTTTTTGATGAGTCAATGACACCAAGAGAAAAACACCAGTGAAATGTGTGTGCTGCTCACGCGGTAAGAACATGAACACATACAAACGAAGCACTACATGTACACACACAAACCCCTCCTATAATTTTGTGAATATGAACATTTTCAATTTATAATTTCTATTGAAGACACGTTCTTATCCAAAGCAAATTAAAGCAGATTATAACAACAAGGGGACTGAACCTACAGTCTTCAACACAGATGTAGATCTCAGTACAGTAAGACATTGACATTTAATCTAAAAGCAATCATCTAATAAATGTATTCAAGTACATCTAGAAGCACG
>NW_015609952.1:0-662 GCF_001515605.1 Sinocyclocheilus anshuiensis | reverse complement strand
GGCCTTACGTGTCTTTTTGTCTCTTTCTCGGTTTCTTACTCTTCCATTCCGTCCCCCTGCAACTCCTTAGCATCCTTCCGTCTTTCTCTCGCTCTGTTCCGTCTTCCTCCTCATGATGAAAGAGTCTAAGAATAGCTCTCTCTCTGTCTGCTGCGGCTCGATAATCGCTGCATCTTCTACAGCATGTAAACACCCTGTTTTCACTGTTCCTGAACCAGCGATGCGGCGCAGATATCCGCATTCATCCTGCTCACCATGATTGCGATCGTTCTGATTATCCTCCATAATGGATCATTTGGAATAATAGACGACTCCCAGAGTTTTATCAAAAGCATCGTTCGTCATTTCTGTGATAGCATGGCCTGAGGAGCAGTAATAAGCCATATCTTTAAAGTACTTCTCTTGTGACACTTCTTTATGAAGTATCTATAATGTATTGACAGAATTAGGGCAGAAATATACCCAAGAAACGTATGCACACACTCACGGCCAGTGTTAATGCTTAATTTTGGCATTTTTTTATTACAGATTATTCTGAATAAAAAAATGCACAATTATTGTGAATACGAAACTTGGAGTACCAAAAGTTTTCAATTAACACATCTGTGAATGTTGTGATTCAGTGGAAGCAACTTTTGTATTAGTCACATGATCAATTAAAA
>NW_015609951.1:0-646 GCF_001515605.1 Sinocyclocheilus anshuiensis | reverse complement strand
TGAACATCTAAAAATGCAGAAAGTTTCCTGTGAGGGGTAGGTTTAAGTGTAGGGTGATAGAAAATAGTTTGTACAGTATAAAAACCATTATGCTTATGGAATGTCCCCATAAAATATGGAAACACAATGTGTGTGTGGATGACTTTAGACTTTTTGTGAAGTCTCTAGTAGTTAGTAGAGACTTCATATTTGTGGTATTTAAAAACAATCCAACAAAGTGTAATGTTCATACTTTGGGTAATAGGTTAAGAAGTCACAGAGTTGACCAAAAGGAGTTTAAAGAATGCTAGATGTTCTATTTGTCACACAAGCAAAAGTGTCCACAGTGTCCTGCAGTACCAGTCAGTGTGTTTCACCCTGAGGCTGTGTGCAGTCAACCAGACAGAGAGCAAGACAGAGAAATGATCGAGAGTAATGACAGACGCATCAGACAGATCTGATGCTCACATCTCCACAGTTACTGTAGCGCACGGTGACAGGCCTGTCAAGACAAAGTGTGATTTGATTGCTGACATGAGCCCAGTTTGTGTGTGAGGATAGATATGTGCCTCGCTTTCTAATGACCACAGATTATCACAGCATTGCTGTTAGCATATTCCTTCTTTTGTATGTGTGTGTGTGTGTGTGTGTGTGTGTGTGTGTGTGT
>NW_015609950.1:0-662 GCF_001515605.1 Sinocyclocheilus anshuiensis | reverse complement strand
TTTATTTTTCAGGATTCACAGATGAATAGAAAGTTCAGAAGAACACCATTTATTTGAAATATAAATCTACTCTAACATTATAAACGTCTTTTCTGTAACTTTTGATCAATTTAATGAGTCCTTGATGAATAAAAATATTGATTTCTTTCAAAATAACAAATCTCACAATGAACACAATGAATATGACCCAGACTGAATGTGTTTGACTGATGATTAAAAATCATTCAGAAAGAGAAATATGATTCTTATTCAGGAGTGAAATCATATTTGTGTGTTTGTAGTGAAGTGATCATAACGCTCTTGATATTAAATAGGAGAGGTGTGTGAGATTTATTTTGTCAGAGCATGATGGTAGTTTGTTTCTCATCCTGCATTGCAAAGCTAATGGAGCGCTGAAGTCCTAAAGTCTGAATCAGCAAACTCCAGATCAGTGCAGCTTCAGAGGATCAGCAGATCTGAGATCCGAGATCAGAGATCGTGCCACTGGTTTCTGTGCTTTGTGTAAGCTCTTCAGAAGTGATCTGGAAACACATCTCAGACTGTAGAGTCTCTCTGATGCTGTAGAAGCAAGGCATTGTGGGACTGAATGACTGTACTTCAGTGCAGCCTCTGAGCTGAGCCTGTTGCCATGACGACGCCCGCCCGCAGCGCTGTGTGATTGA
>NW_015609949.1:0-662 GCF_001515605.1 Sinocyclocheilus anshuiensis | reverse complement strand
GGCGGGGTCAGGGGTCACTGCTCTTCTTTCTTCACTTCCTCATACTGCGGCTCATCGCCTTCCTCTTTATCTTTCTCTCCCTCTTCGTCCGCTCGTGCGTTCGGGACCCACAGTCCCGACTCGATGCAGCGCTTCATGTGGTGTTTGGCCTCCTGCAAGAGAGGAAGATCATCAGACTACCATCAACACTCCGAGCCTGGCGTCACGCGGCGCACACTGACCGTCGGGTCCATCCTGCTGATGGCGTCCTGCAGCATCTGAATGTCTTTATCGTCGAAGCACTTCTGCATCTCCTGCGGGACGAAGCATCAGCATGTTCACAATCATCCACACTTCACCTGCTCGGAGTCTCTGTGATTCCAGTGAGCACTAACTAGTGTTCATTCTGCCGACTGCTTATGTCCTTCTTTATTTACTCCCATTAAACAAGCCGTTAGATCTGGTCCTCATGAGTACAGTAGCTGTGTGGTGTGTGTGTCTCACCGCAGGCAGCGACTCGTACACCTCCACTGGATCCAGGCCGCCGGGACCCAGGCGCTTCTGCCGCTCCTCCTCCTCGTACTCCTTCAAGGCTTTCTCGATGCGGATCTTGGCTCGTCCGCGCACTCGCTCCTTAAAGGACTCCAGCTCGTCGTTGAAGGCGTCCTGATACTGCTGGTCTG
>NW_015609948.1:0-662 GCF_001515605.1 Sinocyclocheilus anshuiensis | reverse complement strand
TACTCAGGGAACCATGGTTACATAAGTAACCTGAGACGTTTCTGGTGATGTCTTATACTCTTAGCTGTACAACCAAAAATTATGGAGTATGGAGTAAAATTATTTTTGCTGTTATCAAGAAAAAATGCAAGTGAACAGGTCAGTGTGTTAGTCGACCCCACACTGACTTGTAGAGGGGACACAAAAGCTCAGCTGCTTTGGGAATAAAGCTGTGACTATTTAACCATTCCCAGAAAGATTCTTCGACAGCTTTAATCATTCGTGGCAATGGAAAATTTTTGAAAAACTGCAGCCATGCTTGAAGGCAACCGGTGTGTGTCTTCATTAGTAATTCTGTGTACCAGACAATCGATAGAAATAGATTGGATTCTGTTTGTTAAAAGATTAACCAACCAGCACACAATTTTAACAACCAGCATTCAAAAGAATCATTCATATTTTAAGCAAATTTTCTAAAATTTGTAGTATTTTTTATTTTTTTATTGTAGAATAACCACTTATATGTGTAAATATCAAGAACATTTTGATCCTCCATTTCATGACCTCTTTAAGACAGAGGATTCCTTTTCTTAGCATCTGAAATCACTATGCATGGAATCTTTCTAAATATGAGGAACTTGTAAGGATAAAAGAAACTCAGATACTTTGATCTTCTGAGACAG
>NW_015609947.1:0-662 GCF_001515605.1 Sinocyclocheilus anshuiensis | reverse complement strand
ACATATGTTAGGTTAGATATATCAATAATATTCCCTTTTGGAATAGCTACTAAAAGCCTAACAGTCAAGAGTTAAGTCGTGAAAGCTGCAACAAACATCCATAGTGGACCAGTTTGTTATTGCTTTCCTGTGCAGATATGGAAATTTAACCAAAAGCACTCGTATGTTTGGGAGGCAGTCACCGTATTCGCGGTAAAAATCGTCATAATCAATTCCTGGCATCACGAGTATGGTGTACTTGTATAGTATACTCATATAGTACACCCCCATTGTCAGTTGCTTTTTTTTTTTTTCAAGCAAATCCACAGCAGCAAATCTGCTGCTGCCATCAACTGCTCAAAGACAAAACAACGGACTTGCAAAAAACTTGCAAAAGCTAAAGCTACCGAGACATGCGTGACGTTCTCTTTGGCACATTCTGTCACTGGCAAATTTCTACAGTTTACGTTTTTGTGAAAATGCCTTCCAATTGGTACAGGGAAAAACATCTTTAAGAAAAAATTGTCATAGACTTGGCACTTTATGCTCAGAAAAACAAAAACTCTATATGTGTATGTATGTATATACTGTATATATACAAACACTCCCTAATTCTTAGCAGATAAGTTAAGTGCATTAACCTTTTACTCTTGTGAAACATTCAAATGTAGTGTAGCCAAATA
>NW_015609946.1:0-662 GCF_001515605.1 Sinocyclocheilus anshuiensis | reverse complement strand
CACCATCTTTCTCCAGTGTCTACACAGGGTGCGACATCGATCGGTTGACGCCGTCCCCGGGTGACTCTCCGCGCTCTCAGATCATGCCTAGCGCAAGATATGCCATGACTGGTTCTTTCCTGCAGGACCAATTTGTCAGCTCGTATGCCAAGTCCCGCTTTCACCCTGGCATCGGAGGCGCTCCTGGCACGGACCGCAGCGTCCCACTTTGTAACAGCTTGCTCTCCCCGCAACAAACCGAGGAGACCACGGTGGCCTCCCCGCAGCGATGGTTTGTCACCCCTGCCAACAACCGACTGGACTTTGCCGCCTCGGCATACGATGCTGCAGCGGCTGCCGATTTTGCCGGTAACGCGGCAACCCTTCTGTCGTACGCAGCTGCTGGAGTTAAAGCGCTGCCCTTGCCCGGCGCGGGATGCTCTAACAGACCCCTGGGGTATTACGGCGAGCCGCCGGGGTGGGGCCCCCGCACGCCACCGCAATATTGCAGCAAGTCCAGCTCTGTCCTGTCTTGCTGGCCATCCAACTCCGTGGGGAGCAGAACCTCCTCCACTTACCTGGTCCCTGGCCTCGAGGACGGAGACGCCATCGCGCCAGAGAGGTCACCGCTAGGCGTCGCGGATGAGTCCAAACCCAAAGACCTGTCTGAATCCAGCTGGATA